>NC_056741.1:1066550909-1066555909 GCF_019279795.1 Protopterus annectens | reverse complement strand
GGACACATGATTATAAGGAAAAAAAAACAGTAGTAAGGAAAACTAAATATGATTTTTTTTTAAAAAATTTCTTTATTATATTTTAAATTTTCAGATCTAGAAACCCAAAATAACATAGGCACTCACAGAAATAACAATTGTTCACTACATTTAAACACTTGTACAAACATTATAACATATATCAAATAACTATGTACGTGTGTTATTTGCCTATTTAAGAACATTCAATATGTATTTTAATCTCATAGAAATAGCCCAAATAGTAAGGAAAGGAAGGGAGAAGTAAGATAGAATTTAATAAGCCCAATAATTAAGAAGGGGAATGGAGTGATAGGAATAAGTTGTTTAAGGTCCAACTCAGAAACAAAGAAACTAGAAGTAAGTAATGGTAATTATTGGAGAATATAATCAAATAGAATATTCCAGTACTCAGTAAAGTATGGTTGGAATTTTTGACTAGATATTAGGTATTTATGTGCTAATAAATATTTAACTAACTGTTTGAATCCAGTCCATAAGAGTAAGTATCTATTTTTCCAGTTTAAGGTAATATAATATTTCATAAGGGTAAAGAGTGTAATTAAAGTGCGTGTTTGTAGTTTTGACAATCTCGAAGGGGGAATATGTAATATAGTGAATTTCCAAGATAGGGTGGTTTTCTCTCATCCCATTTCATCCAGCTGAACTCTGAATGAACACCAACGTTTGTAGGTGCATTTACAGATCCAGTAAACATGATTTTTTTTTACTTCTGAAGTAACAACAACTCACTAAAGAAGTATTATAGGCCATTACTGGACTCAGCATAAAGAGTGTAATTCCAATACAGAACCCACAGTAAAAAAAAACTAATATGATGTAAACGCCCAGAATGGCAATAAAGGCATATTAACTAAAGCCACACAGTCCTGTTTTTGATAGTTTTTTTTTACCTGTCACACTGAGATCTGATTAAAAAAGTTTTCAGTTAAAAACAACAGGGTATTCAGCTACTGATACATGGTCTCTTTTATAAACAACTAGTAAATACAGCTTTTCATGGGGCTTTTGTTGTTACAGTCTGGACTATACTTGATTTCAACCTGGTGGCTACCACAGTTACAATAAAAATAGGCAAAAATGTATATTCATATGAGGACACTGCAACTACACTGTCCACATTTTAATCTGATTTCCTATCACAATTTTTTAAAAAATTATCTGGGGCATTGCCAAGATGCCAGTCTGATAGCAGCAGAAATCCATAGCTCTGCTTAGATTTTAATATCATGACAGGAACTATACTTTAATTTTTAGAAAAAATCTTACTAAAAGTATACTAAAAGTTAGATTAACATAGACTCTTTATTATTTTCTAAAAATTAATACATAGTCAAGAGAAGTTTTTAATTATTCCTGTCAAGACGTTTTCTACAGATCTCAAGATGGCCAACTTGAAGAACCCACAGCAGGAGAGTGCAGTGAAGAAAGAACTACCTCTTATAATAACAAAAATCCAAGAATGCAGTAAACAACTGGAACTTCTAAATGGAATAGTAAAAAAACAATCTGAAGAGATTCTTGCCTTAGAGGAAACAGTAACTGACCTAGATACTAGAGTGACAGAAAATGAACATCACAATGAATTTTTTCTGAAACAAAACACCAGGCTGATATTTGTATTAATATTAATGTCATTTAGTATAATTGGGTACCCTTGTAAGTGCCTTAAAGTAGCTAGCAGGGGTTCCGCTGGCAGTAATAACTACCTTATAGTCTGGGCAGAAGAGAGCACAGCACATGGATCTGTACTAGCCTTTTCCAGGTGTGCATGTGTGTGTGTGTGTGTGTGTGTGTGTGTGTGTGTGTGTGTGTGTGTGTGTGTGTGTGTGTGTGTGTGTGTGTGTGTTTGTGTGCGTGTAGTTTTTTTACATAAATCAAATCTCAAAGAGTGTGTCTGTCAGTTGCATGGAGCAGGGACACAAAGCACTGGATTCACAGAGAGGGTGTGGGAGGATTTAGCTTTGAACCCTAGCTAAGGACTCAACTCTAAGCTGTGCCAGTGGGGAGTCTTATTGGGGGTCTGGACAAATATAGAGTGAAACCAGCACCTAGATAGAGCGTGTTCCCTGGGTGCTGTTATGGGAAATTGAGCTTGATGCAGAGAGGTCTACATTTTGAAATACTGAGAGTATCCATTTCTATTGCAAGTGAACATTCCTTTCCAATGTCAGTGTTGAGGATTGAGGCTCCATGATTACTGCCCCAGAGTGGGGGACATCACACCAATTGGAATCATTGTGTACATCATGAGGAGCATAAAAATGAGGTTCAGCATGTTCTTCCATCCAGGCTTGTAATTATTCAATCTAAGATCAATCAGAGTGTTATATTCAGAAGCATATTTGGTGGTCCACTTATCACATCCCCTCCAGTATCCACGTGTAATGTGAAGATGCTTTTATTTTTTTAAAGCTAATAGTAAAAAGAGACAAAGCATGAATATGGAGAAAGAGGCATTAGTACATACTATCTTATTGTCTATGAGTATAGGTATTTTAAGATAAATTAAGTGTTAATTGTTTATCCTCTACTCTTTATTGCAGTGCAATTTATCATTTTTCCTTCATTTGCTTAGCATGTCAGGTATAACAAAGGAAGAAAAATGTAGTTAGGTAAAAATGCATCTGTGAAATAAAAGTAAAAAATCATAAAAAGATCAAAGTAGCAATATAAGAAAGGGGCAGAAGCATAAAGTATGTGCTGTGAGGGGCAAAGGTGTGGCTGCAGGATGTATGACTCCTCACGTGAGGAAGCTCTGTCCTCCCCCCAAAAAAAAGTGATTTTGGATTTTAATATTCAATCTGTCTTAACTTGAAATGATATTTTTCTGTGACAGTTTTGTTTTCAATAAAAAGCCCCAGAATCTTCTCATAGACAAATAGTAATTCTTATTTGCCAGTGCTATAGAGTATCTTAGTCTGTGTTCAGTTTAATACTTTCCTGTATTTAACTGTTTTGCCTTTAATTTTTTTTCCTTGGTGGAGAGTTCTATGTCCAAGTACCTGTTAAATTGTTACACATATTGTCAAGTTAAATAGGAATATCCTGGACTGATGTGCACTTTTGTCTTTGCCTAAACATGAATCATTCATGACGCAGAGAAATTATTTATTAAGAGTTACTGATTACTAATTATCCCAAATGCTAAATTCATCAACAACCAAAATATTCTGTTTTGCATAACTCAGACTTGATGTACATCATGAACTCTTATTGGACATTTCACAAACAAGCATGTGGACTGTGGATGTGAAGAAAGCTACAATCTGTTCCTGCTCCTACAACATACTAAAAAGGGATATAATTCTAACTGGCAACCTATACCACCTACAGTTTTGACATAAAACAAATAGCAAATCTATCTCCAGGCCTTACCCTTCAAGACTACTGAATATATGAATCACAACAGTGCCAACATATATGGACTAAAGGTTATATTCAGCCATATAGTTGTTATGAATAGAAAGTCAACATTATACAACAAGTCAGAGATAAAATCAGGAATTCTGTGGGTGGAACCTGGCATTCACTTGTAGTGCATAATATTAGACCAGTGGAGAATAAATCCTCTCATTCACGTGTGACGATAGGAGGTTTAGTCAGCTATACCAGGAGAAGTAGCATAGTGGATGTATACCTGATGCCAGCACATCTAGCTGGAATTTTGTAAACAGTTACATGTCATTTGTATATCAAACTGATTTGTACACATGCTTGTGCTAAAAATGCATTTGTGAGGTTTGCTTGTGTTAAAATGAACCAACAATGTGTCCTGCTGGAAGGAAAAGAAATGTAGATGTTTTCTTGCAACTGAATTAAATGTATACATTGGAACAGCATATACTTGAATGGAA
Source organism: Protopterus annectens (assembly GCF_019279795.1). Taxonomy (NCBI): domain Eukaryota; kingdom Metazoa; phylum Chordata; order Ceratodontiformes; family Protopteridae; genus Protopterus; species Protopterus annectens. The sequence continues at coordinate 1,066,552,013 of NC_056741.1, read as the reverse complement.
GAGGTTAATCCACATGACTTTGAAAAATATTCTTGAAATTAAATTACTTTATTGGTTTAGCCATAAAGATGTTATCCCACAGTTTTGAAGAGCCAGAGACACAATGTCTATACTAGAGAATAAATTGTAGCTCCTGCAAGAAGAGTAGAATGGTTTCATGGTTTTATGACTTCCACCAACTCCACTAGACCTGAGCAAAGCTCTATCTGTCTGTGCATGATAACACATAGGTGCTTAAGTCCTGTCAGCTTCTAGTGATGGTAGAGAGTGCGAAAAACAGAGTCAGAGGACCAGATGTGATGTCATTGTGTAAGTACCTCTGAAAAAAATGTTCGATATTAATAGGAAATTGCTCTCAGCATTCTACATACTATCTTGGATCTGACAACAAGGACCACTCGCCGACTCAATATCTTGCCTTTCTCTATTCAGTAAGTAGGAACAGTAATTCTTTTAGTCAGTCAGGAATAGATAGTGAGACTAGCTCAATACTGTTTTTCTATAACTGTGTGAAACTTTCCATCAGTGTTATTTTTAATATCTCCTGTGATTGAAACTCTGGTGTTTATTGTAAATAGGCATTTAGTATTTTCTTGTCTTTTATTATTTATTATTAAATATATTTAATTAAATATATTTAAACTTTTCATTGTGGCTGGTCACTTTTTAGAAAATATTTAAACTTTGAGAGTATTGTCACATACTTATTTGGTGTTAATGTGGCCACTCGTGAAAGCCTTGCTGTTTGGTCAGCATTACCATTTGTATTAATATTAATATCACTCAGTATAATTGGGTACCCTTGTAATTGCCTTAAAGTGCTGGCAGGGGTTCTGCTGGCAGGAATAACTTCCTTATAATCTGGGCAGAAGAGAGCATAGCAGATGGATCTGTGCTAGCCTATTCCCGGTGTGTGTGTGTGTGTGTGTGTGTGTGTGTGTGTGTGTGTGTGTGTGTGTGTGTGTGTGTGTGTGTGTGTGTGTGTGTGTGTGTGTGTGTGTGTGTGTGTGTGTGTGTAGTTTTTTATGTAAATCATATCTCAAAGAGTGTGCCTGTCAGCTGCTTGGAGCAGGGACACAAAGCACTGGTTTTGCCGAGAGGGTG
>NC_056741.1:1066528409-1066545909 GCF_019279795.1 Protopterus annectens | reverse complement strand
TGCTGCATCCAGGACTATATGTAAGCTTATAAGCCCCCCAAAACCTTTCTGTGTTGGAGGGAAGCCTTCTAGGTTATCAGTGGGAGTGGTAAGCACTAGGTCACCTATCTACCAGAAGAGGATTGGTTTCTGGCCCAGAATTTGTAGTTTATTGGCTGTTTGATCTGTTTTTCCATCTCTTTCAACTTTCTGGTTTAAAAGTCCCCATTGCACTTGTTTCCCATCTTTCCTGTAACCAGTCTAGTCCAGATACAGATTTTCTGTATCCAGGACATTTTGTAAGCTTCTGAGAGGTGACAAAGTCTGTTCTTCAATTTTTCCCATAGATCTGCTAGTTCTCTCCTCTCCTGCACTTTTACTAGCTTATTAGTCTAGCACTTTACCATACAAGACTTCTTGTAGCAATTATTGGAGCACACAAATGTGCTACCAGCACTAAACATTCTACAAGGAAACAGCTCCATTACTTATTATTAATGCCCACCCCTCCAGGCATGTCTAAATGTCAGTTCCTTGTGCTTTCTCCTGTTAACCTGGCAAACTTGGGCATCCTGAGGCAATGTAGCAACTGCCTCATGTACACCGACAACTCTCTCCTCTTACCTCCCAACACTCAGACTTGCGAGAGATGCACTTATATATCCAAATTGGAAGCCACGCACTCTCCAGCCAAGACTGGAATAGCTGGTCAAGAGGAGAAGGTCAACACTTGCATCACACCACATGGAACACATAGCCCTCCAGAACACACACCAGCACTGCCTTCACATAAAAACACAAAAAGCACGCACCCACCTTCACGGAGTCTCTCAATAAAAATCTACCCAAATAACAGAGACCTCCAAGGCAGAAAAGCACTCAACCACCACAACACAACACTAATCATGAGACACATAACTCTCCTAAACAGTGTGCCACTCAACCAAAGCCCCTAAGGCAAAACAGCATGCCCAGCAAACTAGTCATAGGTGACTTGATAGTGAGGCACACTGATGTCCCACTCACTAGGCTGAATAATGAGAAAGTAACAGTCAGCTGCTTCCCAGGTGCCAGGTTCCCTCATATAATGGACGCACTCAGTTCCCTCAACAACAGGTACAAATATGAGTCTGTCATCATACATGTGAATGACCTGAGACATACCTCCCTGGACTGCATGAAAACAGACATGGAGGTGCTCTCGGATTATGTAGCCCAGGCGGGTACGACCTTAGCCCTGAGCAACATCTTACCATCACCCAGAATGACAGTACAAGCAGAAAATGATTGATTTTGACATTTGGCTAAGCTTCTGGTGTCATTCTAAGGGGACCCAGTATCTGTCTGCCTGGGATGACATGATTGACAGACCTTGATGCTTTGCCAGAGATGGCCTGCATCTGTCACCCCTGGGCTTCTGGATACTGGCCAAGACTCTTACCACCCCTATAGTGCCTTTTTAGGCGGTGTTCCAAAGACCAAATTACCAGCATAACAGCTACAAATAAATGCAATCTGAGGATCATGCTGCTCAGGGCTAGAAGTCTAAATCTCAAAATGCACTCACTCAAAGCACTCCTTAAAATGGAGAACATCAACATTTGTGCTGTAACAGAGACCTGGTTCAAAGCAGCAGAAAGCACCCCTGCACTACCATGATATAACTCATTCCACACCTTTCGGTCCCAGAACCTGGACCGAAGCTCAAAGGTGGTGGTGTTTCCATATTCATAAAGGATGCACACATCTTCAGACTGGTAGCCAAACATAACTCATCAGAGATACTCCAGGTGCACCTAACAATGGATAAGACAGAAATTCAGGTCGTAGCCTGTTATAGGTCCCGAACCATGTCCCAAGACACTCACTCCATATTCCTAAGCACCCTGGAAAATATTAGGGGTCCAACCTAACACACTCATACTGGGTGACTTCAACTACCCCTCCATTAACTGGGAAAACTACTAATGTACCAATACACTTGCCCAAAGTTTCCTCTAATTCATTAATTCCATTGCCCTGGACCAGCTCGTTCTTAACCCCACTAGAGGTAGCAACATCCTTGACCTGGTCATTATTAACATGGGTGACTGTTGCTCTACACCAACAGTCAACTCCTCCCTGGTTAGATCCGGCCACAAACTAATCACCTTGGAAATCCACATCCCCCCCCTGCAAAGCTAACCACCATGAAAAACTTCTCCAAAGCTAACTTTGGGCTCCTAAGAACAGAGGTGACTAACTTCACAGCACCCATGCAAATGCAGAATAGTTGCATGACCACCGAATCATACACCAATGCACTTTATGAACACGTACGCAAATGCATGGATCTCGCCATACCCTATAGAACCAAGACGTTATCCTCCAAAAAAAGGAAGCCAATATGGTGGTCCCCTGCTATAAACAAACTCTCCAACAGAAGGAGGAAACTGATGCGGAATAAAGTGAAGTCCCAAGACTGGAAAAACTCCGTCATCAGCCTAAACAAAAAGTTGAGATCCCCCATCAAATCCTCTAAAGCTAGCTATGAAAACAGAATTGCAGCAGATAGTAAAAACAACCACAAGGCCTTCTATAGTTATGTAAAGAACCTCCACGGCAATAGCCAGATTTGCTGTGAGCTACTTCACAATGGTACCTCCTATACTTAGCCAACAGAAATTGCCAATATACTGGCCGACAGATTCAGTGCCAACTTCATCCCTCCCCCACCCCCAAAGGACCAATCACAATACCAGTAGATTGCCAGGCACCCAGTATTACTGCTTCACAGGTTAAAATAGCACTGTCCAAAGCCAAGAATACAGCTTTTATGGTGACCTGGCAATGTCCCTGGCTGTGTTCTACATGAACTACAGAGTGAACTGGCACCTGACCTGTGTGCTCTGTTCAATCACTGTCTCAACTCAGGCTGTGTCCCTACTGAATGGTGCACTGCTGTAGTCATCTCTCTCCACAAAGGAGGAGTGACTACAGATCCTGGGAACTTTCACCCCATTAGCTTGACATGTCTGATATGCAAAGCTATAGAACACATCATCATGGACCTAATAAAAAAGGATATAGGGAATCTCCAAACTCTGGATCCCACACAGTTTGGTTTTGTGAAGGGTAGATCATGTCTACCCAACTTAGTTGACTTCTTTGTGTCAGTCACCAGAGCTATGAATGAAGGCAAGATGGTTCATACAGCCTACCTTGATCTGGCCAAGGCCTTTGATACCAACCCCCACTCAAGAATCATAGAAAAACTCACTAAGATAGGCATTAACCCCTATATCACTAGGTGGGTTGCACACTGGCTCACAGATAGAACCCACAGTGTGAAAGTAGCTGACTCCAAGTCAGACTGCTGACCAGTCACGAGTGGAGTCCCACAGAGATTGGTCCTAGGTCCTCTTCTGTTTGGTATCTTCTTCTCAGAAGTCCAGTCCAACACAAATGGACTCTAACTGACAAAGTTCACAGACAGTTGTAAGTTTAGAGCCATTATTAACTTCCCAAGTGATGTTGAAATCCTACAGAAAGGCCTCACAGAGACTATCGGCTGGTGTCAGAACCATAGCCTTAAGCTCACTGCCAAAAAGTGTGTCATTATCCTCTTTGGGAAAAACACAGTTCCCATGAACTACCACATTGCTAGCAGTCCACTGAACACAGAAGGCATTATAAGACATCTGGCAACATAGGTTGACAGCAACCTCTCTTTTAACCACCACACTGCCACTGTGGTCAGAAAGTCCTTCTATGTGGCACACCTCATTACTAAGGGTTTTGCATGCAGGAAGAAAGAGGTCATTGTCCCTCTACTCTTCCCTCATTAGGCCAATCATTGAGTACAATGCCCCATTTGGTATGTACCTCACTAGACATCTGCAACAACTGGAGAAGCTGCAAAAGTACCTCACAAAGAGGATCATAGGCCTTAAACACGTGTCCTATATGGACAGACACAAAAGACTCCATCTATTCTCTGTCTCATATCACCTACTTAGAGGCAGTCTCTGCTTGACTTACAAAGCCATATCTGACCCAACTCTGTTAGAAATGCTGAATCTAAAGAAATCCCAATCCCTCCACACCACACACTCCAGAGACCTCAACCTCATTACCACAATCAACAGAACATGATGGAGGGACAGGTTCATAACCCAGAGACTGCCCATGCTATGGAACAGACTTCCCATACATGTAAAGCAGGACACCTCACTGGCCCTCTTCAAGAGAAATCTTGATGGGTGGATGGGAAATAGAAAATGTACCCCAGGGATCACTCCAGTGGCTCTACTCAACAGAGCTACTGGAAACTAAGGTCGGTTAGCACGATGCCAGGGTAATCCTTTGGGCTAGGTTTGTAAAGGCTCCAGGGCCATTAGCCTAGTCCACACCTATGAACCTATGAACCTATAGTTCATCAGTTTTATTTCTTATTCTTCTAACATTTATTTTAGCAAAAGGTAGATTACTGGTGTTGTGTGTTGACCATTGTGGAGTGTGAGTAGTGCGTGGAAGATAATTGTCTTGTTATTTATTGTGATAGCTGTGGGCAAGATTAGGGCCAATGTCTCCTCCTAGAAGGATTTTAATATATTGAGGAATTATTAATACTTGCTTTTTGGATTGTACTTTTGTTCTTAATTTTGTTTTGGTTTGAGTTGAACTGGAATTACTCTGTCTATATTTGGCGTAAAGGTGAAGGGCATCATTAAATAGGTTTGGGGCAATGTGGATAGAGTGTAGGAAGGGAGTATGATGGGGAGATTGAGACAGAATTGAGGAGCTGTTGAGAGCTATTATAGCATTATGGTATGATGACAGATGGCCGGTAGGAAAAGAAGAATAGAGGATTAGTAAAGAGTAACATGATTAAGTAAAAGGATCTGTATTACTTCATGATAAGACATGATTCACAGGACTCTTTATTGTACTGTCATTAAACACATTCCATGTCTTGTGTCATTTTCAACCAACTACCACATATCTGAAATTTGTAAAAAAATGTTCTGTTATTGTATTTTTAGAACTTTTGTTTATATTATACTCTCTGTAAGTTTTTTTGTTATCTGTTCTTTGTATAACATGGAGCTTTTCTCCACAGGCCTCTGCTGAAAATGGGCCTCCAGCTCAGTTGGACACTCCTGATAAACAAATGAAAAATAAAAATAAATAAATAAATACAATTTTATTGATCGTAGGTAGTGTGGAAGTAGGCATCAATGTAGAAGCAAGAAGTTGTAGGGCGGTAGAATATTTAGTGGTGGTAGAGCATGAAAGCTAATAGAGGGTATGCATGAAAAAAGTATTTTCTATGATGGAAGAGAGTTAGGTTACCCTGGTATCATCTCTGGAATATAAGGAATAGAGCAGGTTAAAAGGCTAGAGTACGGGGATGTAGTTAAAATAGGAATAAGCAAGGGTTTATTTGGGAAAAGTAGAAGATGCAACATTGAATTGATAGGTACTGTTAGGAAGGGTTGTAATTATGAACGAATATAGTGCAAAGCAGTATAGGAGGGAGAAAGGTTATAGGGAATGGTGCTAAAAGATTAAATGGAAGTTGGGAATTAGGTAAAAAGAAAATGAGTGTTTGCATGATAGTACTAAGGTTATGTGGTTAAAGGTTAGGGAGTAAGAGTCACAAGTGAAATGAGTATGTATGAAGTATAATAGTGGAGTATGAGAGGATCAGTGGAAATTGGGGGTAGGGTAGGGGAATTAACCAAAACTGAGCATAGTGGGTTCCCACCCTCTAGTCAATAGTAACAGAGAATAATCAGTTTATAGCCAAAAAAAGCAATTAGCAAAGAGGCACAATGTAGAACAGGCTTTCATTCATTTCCTGAATGCAGAAATCTGTCAGGTAGATATGCTAAGTAATTGGCATATACAGTCTAATATATTGGTCAAGAGACCAATTGGAGGGGAAGGGATAGTACAGTCAGTTTTAGGGAAGATGCATATTTGACTAGATAAAGTTAATGCACAGCAAGGGTCTTCATATTAAATTTACTTACATTGTGCAATTATAAAATTCCAAGTGAAAACATTAGGGAGTTAGGCCTTGTGACAAAGCTCCTGCAGTACTGACGATGGATGTAGTGACAACAGGCTCTGAGTGGAAAGAAAAGAGAACTCAACTAATTGTTCACATTATACTGAGAAAGTAAATTTATTTGTTTTATTTTTATTTATTTTATTTTACATTTATTAACTGGGAGAGTCCGACTGGATACATGTCTATTTTCAGCGGAGGCCCAGGGAGAAAAGCTCCACATGTGCAAAACAAGTGAAAATCAATAGTCATGGTTACATTGAAAATTTAAAAATGTAAAATTTAAAAAATAAGTGATTATATATGTACATGTTTACATTGCAATTTAACATTTTTGTAGGTTTATAGTGTGAAATATGTACAGAAATTATTACACAGCATTGGAGTGTATAGAATGACATTTTACACAGATCAATGGTAAGGATGACAACCAGGAGATAAAGGTGGTTAGTTAAGAAGGGAAGTTGTTAGAAATTAGATGTATAAGGGTTAAAGTCATAGCCTTAGAATGGCTATGATAGCAAGTTATCATAGAAGTGTTAGAAACATAGCCTTAGAATGGCTAGGATAGCAAGTTATCATCCTTATGGTATTGTTTTAAAGGTTGCTGAGAAGTGTATATAGTCTGGGTAGGGAAGGTTTAGAAAGTTTATACATATAGGTTAAGGAAGTTATTATTATTGGGTATTTCACCAATCTGAGTTGTGTTTATATTGGGTTAGTCTGGGTTTAGACATGGACATAGCCAATGCCTGTTTAGGTGTTTCTTTAGGGATATTTTGAATTGGGGTAAGGAAGATGTAGTGGTAAGATCTTGGGTGGAGTGAGTTCTATTTTTTTCCAGCAGAGTTGGAGAATAATGATTCTCCGGCTGAGTTATTGGCGTTGGCAGATTGTACTTGCATTTTGTTGGATTAGTGAAGGGATGCTACGTTGCTGTAGGGGGTGCTAATATTTGTAAGAATGGGTGCACTGTTAGGTTGGTAGAGGATTTTATGAATAACTATGAGTTGGTTATACTGGAGTTGATTGGGTAGTTCTAGACAGTCCAGTGTTTGAAGATTTTGACAGTGATGGGTTCTGTAGGCTATGCCTGTGGCAAATCTAGCTATATTGTTATAGCAGCTAGTAAATTTGTTAAGGTTTGCTTTGCTTAGGTTTACGAGGATGGGTGAGGCATAGAGAAGCGTCGATAGGATTGTTATAGCAGTTAGTAAATTTGTTAATATTTGCTTTGCTTAGGTCTACGAGGATGGGTGAGGCATAGAGAAGGGTTGATAGGAGATGTGTTTGAGCTATGACTGTTCTGGCAGGTGGGGTTAGGAATTGTTTAATCCTATACAAGGAGCCTAGTTTTTTGTTAACTGTTTTGATGGTTTTGTCTATATGAGCGTCATACCTCAGATTATTATCAATGATTACACCAAGAAGTTTTGTGCATGGTTCTGGAGAGATTATGGCGCCATTGTGAGATGCAATAGTAATATTTGGTGATGTGAATTTATGGGTAGAGGAGAAAAGTAGTAGTTTGGTTTTATTTGGGTTCAATTGGAGATGGCGACTATTGAGCCAGTCCTCTACTTTGTTGAAGGTGATTTGGGATAGGGATTGTAGTTCTGAGTGTGTGGTGGCAGAGCAGATAAGGGTAGAGTCTTCTGCATACTGAATATATGTTGCATCTGGGATAACTTTGGGTAGGTCACTGATGAATATGGAGAAAAGGAAGGGGCCTAATATAGATCCTTGGGGGCCACCAAGGGTGATTGGTAGCAGGGGGGATAGATTGTCTTTCCATAATACAGCTTGTTGTCTTCCATGCAGGTAAGACTAGAATCAGCTGATTACTAGGTTGTCTAGGCAGAGTAATTTTAGTGTGTCAAGGAGTAGGTGGTGGTTAACCATATCAAATGCTTTGGATAGGTCGAGAAAGAGGGCTGAGGAGAGCTTGTTGTGATTATGGTTTTGATTTATTGTGTGAGAGAAGGAGAGAAGAGCTGTGGTGGCACTATGGGCAGGTCTAAATCTATGTTGGGATGAGGCTAGGAGAGTGTTTTTGATAAGGTGAGTTAGAATTTGCTTATGTATACATTTTTCCATTTTATGAAGTGGAATAATGTGGGAGATTTTCCAGATGGAGGGGACATAGGATTCGTGGATAATACGATTGATTAAGATGGTGATATGGTATGCTATTTCATTAGCGGCCTTTTGTAGAAATTCTGCAGAGAGTGACTCTGCTGCCAGGGTGGTGGGTTTCAGTTTCTTAAGTAGGGATTTAATATAGTCAGTGGGGATAGGATCAAATTTGAGGGGAAGTAAATGTTCCAGAGTGGGTGAGGTAGTGTTGAAGGTGTTGTGAGATAGCTTTTCAGCTAGGGACTGCACTGTTTCTGTAAAGAAAGTATTAATGATCTTTGCTACACTTTTACCGGGTAGATGTAAGGTAGTTGAGGGGGTGGGGGTTGAGGATTTACCTGGATGGAGCAGTTTATTAAGACCTGACCAGAATTTTTGTGGAAGATTTTGGTGCTTTTTCTGTAAATTGAAATAGTAGATTTGTTTGTCTAGCATGTAACGTTAATGTTTATTATAAAAAGTGAATGGTGGAAGGACCAAAGCGAGGAATATAGATAAGGTATAAGAGTAGAGAGCTGACAAGAAAGTTTATGAATATAAGATTAAAGTAGGTTAGCAGAAGGTATACTAACAGAGAACCACAGTAATACAGTGCATATATAGAGATGTAAAGAACATGTCATTATAGCATAGCACTACAATGATATGCACAGTATAAAACCATCACTTAGTAAACATTCATGGGAATTAACCAGTACATCAAAGAGTGTTATATATACTAAAACACCAGCAACTATTATTACATACCTATTAAAGGCACAGGCTCAACAAACAAAAAGCTTATCCAATGTGAATGAAATTGGTATAAATATGACAAGCTACCAAGGTATTTTCATTGTTCTACACAGTCTTAGAGCAAATAGAAATGTAGTAAAATGTAACACATACTTGCACTCTAAAGGAAGATGGTGACTGAGTGGAACAGGAGACAATAATGAGGGGATATTTAGCAATATATTCTACTATAGTAACTCTCCTATCATCAAGTCAAATAGTAACAGACAGTAATTAGTTTATAGCCAGTACATAGCAATTTACAGAGAGATGCAAAGTAGAACAGGTTTTCTTTTATTTGCTAAATGCAGAAACCTGGCAGCTAGGGAGACTAAGTAATTGGCATATACAGTGCTATCTGTTGGTCAAGAGACCAATTGGAGGGGAAGGGATAGTACAGTCACGTTCCAAACACAGGGCAGGTGCATATTTGATTACATAAAGTTAATACACAGCAAGTTTTCTCATGTTAAATTAGCTTACATTATACAATGGCAAAATTATCAGTGAAAACTTTAGGGAGATGTGCCTTGTAGCAGAGTTCCTTTAGTATCAGTCAGATGTACTGACCACAGGCTATTGTACAAAACCAGCATTCTCAATCAAAATGTTAGGAGTTAGGCCTTGTGGCAGCTGTGAAGGAAGATGGTGACTATAACCAAGTACTTGTAATATTTAACCAATTGGTTACCTCATACATATAATATTTTACTTAAAAATTGTTATGATGGCTAATACATTTATTTGAATGTAGTGTTTGTTCTATTATCCATATTCTATTCTTAAACTTTTTTAACATCTTGCTACCACAGTAGTAATAGCATTTAAAAATATATCTGTATATTTCTTTATTATCTTCAGTATATACATGTAAACATTTTATTTTACTTATCTTGTTTTTATTTCAGGTTATATATTTTAAAATTCAACTGTTTTCTTTGTAGAGTTTCTCTCCATCCCTATGGTAAAAAGTGCAATGCACACTCAAACTTTCCAGGTAAATGAAAGCAAATTAAATAAGAAAGAAAGAAAGAAAGAAAGAAAGAAAGAAAGAAAGAAAGAAAGAAATATCATGGTTATTAACACTAGGTCTGGACATTAAAGCCGAAAAGTTTCTTTTGCTGACCATATTGCCCTTGTTTGGATTTGGTATACAATTTTTTTAGTCTGTTTTATCAATTGCTCACTTTTGTTTCCAAAAGTAAGCAACAGCCAACTAAACCTGATGCTCTTGGTAGATTGGGGGACATGTCTCAGTGCTCCCATCTCCAGTGTAGGTTCATAGGTTCACAGGTAGGTACTAGGCTATCTGCCCGAGGGCATTTATAAGCCTAGCCAGAGTATGTCAGCTTTCACCACCCCATTGATTAATTAACTGATCCTCTGTCAAGCAGAGCCAATGAAGTGATCCCAGGGGTGTATTTTCTGTTACCCATCTACTCGTCAAGGTTTCTCTTAAAGAGTGTTAGTGAGGGGCTCTGCCTAATGTAGTTTGGAATTTTGTTTCAAAGCATGGGGAGTCTCTGTGACAGGAATATATCCCTCCAGCATGTTCTATTTATTGTTCTGGCAAGGTTTAGCTCACTAGAGTGCGTGGCTCGCATTGACTTGGATTTCTTTAGGTGGAGCATGTCAATCAATTCTGAGATGGACATGGCTTTGTAAGTCAGGCCGAGATCACCTCTGAGTAAGCGATATGTCACTGAGTGCAGCCGGAGTTTTTTCATTCGGGCTGCATAGGACATATGTTTGAGGCCAGTAATCCTCTTGGTGAGGTACTTCTGTGGTCTTTCCAGCTGTTGGATGTGTCTTGTTAGGTACATCCCAAATGGGGCATTGTACTCTACAATGGGTCTGATAAGTGACGAGTAGAGGGGCACTATAACCTCTTTATTTCTAGATGCAAACTCTTTAATAATTAGAGGCCACATAGAAGTATTTCCTAACTACTTTGGTAATATGATTGTCAAAGGAGAGATTACTATCTACTTGGGTCCCCAGATCTCTTATTACCTGTTCTTTATTAAGGGGGTTGCCACCTATGTGGTAATTTGTGGGTGTTTTATTTTTCCCAAACGGGAAAACAGCTTTATTACCTGTATCCCTAACTAAAGATAAAATGTTTCAGTGTTGCTTAGTTTTGAGGCAAGCAATGCCCTTTCAAAAAATGACTCATTGACTAAAATAGACTTGAGGAACTCTCAGATGAATATTGTTCAGTCTTCACATATGTTAGTACTTGAATTGACTTCACTTTGTCATTATTGTCTGATATTAACTACACAGAGCATAGCACAGAATAACATAAAAATGGTGTAAAGATCTTACTTCACACATTACCATCTAATACATAATTTCTATTTAAGAAGGTTGATACAGATTTTAACTACTCTTTGACTAGATGATAATTATTTCTGCCATTATGACATTTTTGCACCTTATTTGTATGACTCTACCAATGACCATCATGTTCGGCATTATCACCTCTCAGTCTCCTATAGCTATAAAAGGAGAAAACCTAACTATGTAATCTGTCACCATAAATTAGAATAACTATGCCCTGTGTTTGTCCAGTAAACATTCTCTGAATTTTAATTTTCATAATGTCACTTTTATTTGATCCTCAAAGCCAAATCCCATATTGATGCACTTTAACAAAATTAAGTCACAGTTCAAAGATGCACTCATGGTCTTTAATAATTTATCACCTTAAGGCCAGATTTACCTTTTATGATGGTGTTTTAATTCCAAAAGGGAATGTGTTCTTGCTGTTGCTTTTGATTCATCCACCTATACAGACTCTCTGCAAGTTTGGTCTTATTATAAAGTACCATTGACATATTCACAAGAGGGTTGTATGTCCCTCCATCATACTCCAGTCATCTTGTTGGTACTAATTTCTTATTTTTCTAACTTCTTAATATAAATAACTACTCTTTTCTCCCACACTCTCTCCTTTGATTATCTCCAGTCAAACTTTGTACTCCAACTAATGCTTCTGGTTAGATTAAATGCTAGTATACTGTTTTATAGGTTCATAGGTTCATAGGTTCATACTAGGCTATCTGCCCAAGGGCATTTATAAGCCTAGCCCATAGTTATTTGGCTTTCGCCACCCCTTTAGTTTGAATAAAACTATGCCTATTATTTTGCTGTGCCTCTGTCAAGCAGTGACACTGAAGTAATCCCTGGGGTATATCTGCGATCCCCCATCCATTGGTCAAGATTCCTCTTGAACAAGGCCAGCGGGGTGCTCTGCCTCACATGTACCGGGATTTTGTTCCACAGCATAGGGAGTCTCTGGGTGATGAATCTGTCCCTCCAGCATGTTCTATTAATAACCGTGTCAAGGTTTAAGTCTCCCGCCCTTGTGGTTCTGAGGGATCTAGATTTTTTGAGGTGAAGCATATTCATCAAATCAGGGTTTGACATGGCCTTATATGTCAGGCACAGGTCACCTCTGAGCAAGCGGTATGAGACTGAATAGAGCTGGAGTTCTTTCAGTCGGGCAGCATAAGACATATTTTTGAGACCCTTTATCCTTTTGGTGAGGAACTTTTGGGGCCTTTCCAGCTGCTGCAGGTGTCTGGTCAGATACATTCCGAATGGGGCATTGTACTCAATCATAGGTCTAATGAGTGATGAGTACAGGGGCGATGACCTCCCTTGATCTAGATGTGAATCCCTTCATGATCAGGTGGGCAATGTAGAAGGTTTTCCTAACTACTTTAGCAACATGAGTGTCAAACGAAGGCTACTGTCAACCTGGGTCCCCAGATCCCTGATGACTTCTTCTGTGCTCAGTGGATTGCCACCTATATGGTAGCTAGGGGTAACCTTGTTTTTCCCGAAGGGTATGACTATGCATTTCTTGGCATTTAACTTTAGGCCATGGCTCTGGCACCAGTTATCCGTTTCTGTGAGGCCCTTCTGAAGGATATCTATGTCAGATGTGTTTTCGACTATGGCCCAGTTTTCAGTCATCTGCAAACTTTGTCAGCCATAACCCTCCTGTGTTTGCTTGTACTTCAGAAAAGTAGATGCCAAACAAGAGTGGACCCAGGACTGAGCCCTGTGGGACACCACTTGTGACAGGCTTTGAGTCTGACATGGCTCCAGCAACTCTGACCCTGTGGGTTCTGTCACTTAGCCAGTTTGCAACCCATCTTGTGATGTATGGGTTTACATTCAAGCTGATGAGTTTTTTGATGATACCTGAGTGGGGTATTGTGTCGAAGGCCTTTGCCAGGTCAAGGTAGGCTGTATGGACTGCCTTTCCTCATCAATGGCCTTGGTGACTGTCTCAAAAAGTCAACCAAGTTTAAAAGGCATGATCTGCCTTTGACAAAGCCAAACTGGGTTGGATCCAAAGTCTGCAAGTTCCCTATGTCTTTATTTATGAGTTCCATTATGATCCTCTCCATGGCTTTGCAGATAAGGCTTGTCAAGCTAATGGGACGGTAATTTCCAGGGTCGGTGGAGGCACCGCCCTTGTGAAGTGGGACCACAGTCGCCGTGCGCCACTCCTTGGGTACGTATCCTGAGGTGAGGCTAAGATTAAACAGCTGTCCTAACTGCGGGTTTAATTCCTCATTGAGTTCATGGAGCACACAGCTGGGGACACCATCCGGTCCCATGGATGCTGTGTTTTTTGCTTTGGAGAGAGCAGTTCTCACCTGGGCGTTGGAGATGTTTGGGGGGCTACAATCCTCTGGTATAGATATCTCTCCTTTTGCGGGGGGGGAGAAGTTTGCACTGAACCTGTCAGCCAGTATGTTGGCAATGTGTGTAGGTTCAGTAATCTTCACATCATTTTGAACTAATTCTGAGCATATCTGGGAGTTTCCTCCTAGGTTTCTAACATAGCTAAAGAAGGCCTTATGATTGTCTTTTGAATCCTTGGCGATTTTTCTCTCAAAATTTGCCTTGGATGATTTTATGAGAGCTCTTAGTTTTTACTTATAATGATCAAGGGTGTCTTACCTTTCAAGGATTTTGCTCTATCTTGTAGTAGCTTCCTCCTTTTGTTGTAGAGCTTGTTTATGGCTGGGGTCCACCAGACTGGACGCTTGCCTTTGGTACAAAGAGTCTTAGTTTTGTTTGGGATTGCCTGATCCATGCAGTCCTGTAGGTGCTGGTAGAAGGCATTTGTAAGTGATTCAGCGGTTTGAGTAATGTTTACCACTGGCTCAGGGGCCTTAAAGGAGACCACACTAGTTTTTAGAAGTGTGAAGTCGGCTTTTGAGAAGTTTTTCACTGTGGTCTTTTTTGTTTCAGGTGGGGGCGGGATGAGGACCTCCAGCGAGATTAGTTTATGATCTGATCTCACCAGTGAGGGGTATACTTCCGGTGTTGAACATTGTGATCCCATGTTCGTGATGATGAGATCAAGTATGTTTTCTCCTCTTGTGGGGATGGTGACTAGTTGTTCCATGGCATTTGAGTTTATGAACAGCAGGAACCTTTGGGCTAGAGTGTTTGGGCTTGAGTAGTGTTCCCAGTCTATATTAGGGTAGTTGAAGTCACCTACCTGCTACCAGTTATCCATTCCTGTTTACCATGTTACCTCTTTCACAATTGTTCTTTCATCATTCTGTTCCTCATTAATGCATGCCTAATGTTGGCTTATTTTTTGACTGACTCTTTCAACCTGCATGACATTCAGTTTTCTTTGTATTTCGCTAAACCATACTGCCCAATGATCTCACCTGCTCTCTTCTGTTACAATGTACCCTCTATTTTACCTCTTTAGGAAAACAGTTTATTTCACATATTTGTTTTACTCAATTTTTTATAGCAACAACTCTCTGGTTTATTGATGAGATATATCCTAGTACCTAAGCTGAAGACATCTCTTAATTTGCCATTTTAATTCCAACTTTAGACAAAGTTCTATATCTGTTGTATTTTGTGTCATCTTTACATAGGTTATTGCTGAAGTTGTTCATCTGGACTGTCCCACATAGAATGTTACTAAAGGACTGAATCAGTGCATGTTCTGCTTGGCTTCATGACCCAGAGGGATAAAGCATTACTGTAACCTAGATGACTTGATTTTTTTATCAACTTCATTGTTGAAGGAGTTAAGAAGAGAAGAGCAGTGCTAAACATTTGATGTCAGCTCTCTCATTCCTGGAGGAGGTTGGGGCAGTGACTGATCAGACTGTGGGATACAATTAGAGACAAGGTGCCCAGTGGGTAGCAATCAATAGGACATGCTCTTGTTCCTTGGCAAGCCATATATATAGTAGCATTTATGAGGCGTGTACAGGAACAAATACACATGCACCCTCAGAGGAAGGCACTACACACCCTCACATTTGCAAGCATGTATGCAGCTGTCAAAGGGAGGAATTAGGCCCACAGAAAGCAACAAACCTGTGTAGATCACTGTAGCTAACATTACATACCATATTAAGAGTCATGGTATCCCATAACCAGTGATCACCACACCAGGAAAAGATGTATCTGGTTAGTTGTAGTAGAGTTGACGGTTGACAAGCAGCAGAAATAAAGAAATTAAAAAATAAATCCAAGTTTTCTAAAATAGTCATTGACCTGTCAATTCAGTTGTACCACTTACAGCAGAAGTATGCTTCTCACACACCACATTATTCCTCTGTAGAGACAGAAGTGAAGAAGCTCTGGAGCATTTTTGACTGAGCTGTAATATTTTCAAACTTCAAATCATCATTTCCCTGGACTGCGACCTGTTGGGGATACTTCTACTATGTCCCATGTTGTATCTAACGATATACATATGCACATATGCCTTGCCCAGCCCCTTGGCCATCTTACTGTGAAGATACGCATGTCAAAACTGCTTTTCTCCCTATTTTCTAACACCGGTGTAGTCATCAGATAATCCGCTGCAGATCTTCTTAGTCACACACAGCTTTTAGGGACATTCCTTCACTAATGCCTCCTAACTAAGCCTGTATCTTCCCTTTCTAAAAGGAGTCCATTATTTCCTTATTAATACAGACTTGCACTCTCTTCCATGTGTCTTCTTGAATGCACCCCATATCACTCATCTCATTTTCTGTCAGTGTTGCAAAATGTATGTCACTATATTTCCTAATTGATCGATTTCCTTTTGGTGATCTCCTTTGATTCTTGATGCATTCCTGTGGAAAACAACAAATGGTTTAATCCACACTACGACATAATGAGCTCTGGCCCATAGCTTTCTCACTTATCATGTTCATGCAGTGTGGATATATGATATGACTATTGACTAAAGCATATTCCACTTTATCATTCAAACTGTCTGCTCAAATTTGGTGTCCGTCAGACCTCCTGCCATTTAAAATACCCTCTTTTTCTAGAAAGTGAGCCTTGTAATATAGCAGCATATGTATTTAAATATCCTAATGTTATTTATTTATTTATTTATTGATATTTCTTTACTGGGAAGTCAGACTTGGCAGAGGTGCCCTTTTTCAGTGGAGGCCCAGGGAGAAAAGCTCCAAGGTATCATATTTAATGTAATCAATATTTATAATAACACATTTTATAATATAGTTTCAGTGAATACATTGCATAATAATCAGTATAATAAAATTTATATTGATATTCACAAACATTAAATTTACAAGCCTTTACAGGTAGAAGAGTGGTGTATCAGATAGGTAGGAGTAATGTAAGAAATACGATATAGTGAGGAAAGGGAGGTATTAGATGAGATAAGCAAGTCTGAGTGTTAATAGAGAAGTAATGATGGAATGGTAAGTTGGTTGTGCTAGTTAGAAGTAGATATAGTAGTTTAAAGAAGTACACTAAAATAAGGTATTAGAAGGTGATAAGCAGGTTAAGTGATTTAGTATTTTAAAGTGAGGTATATGAAAGGTAATATATTAGAGATCTATGTCCCAGATGAAGAGCAGGGACAAAGTCAAGAGGCAGACATAAAGACTTTTAGTAATGGTTTGAAAAGAAGGTATGTGATAGACCTGATTGATATATGAATTTTACTCCAAGTTCTAACTAGACTATTGGAAAAGAGACTGACCCCAGCAGCCCTTTGCAGTTTGTAGACGGTAAGCAGTTGTTTACTATTTGACTGAAGAGGATGATTTGGAAGATAGTAATGGAATGAGGCTCTAATTGCTGGGCAGGTGTAAAAGGTATGAATCATTTTATGGGATAAGGTGAGCTGAGTATTAGATAGGTGATGAGAAATTGTGACAGTTAAATGTTTTTAGTGCCAAACAGTGGTGGGTCTGGTAAGGTTTGTTCTAGTGAACATAGCAGCTTTGTTATAGGATCATTGGTTCATAGGTATTTACTAGGCTAATGAACATGAGGGCCTTTTAAATCCTAGCCACGCATCTCAAATCTCTGACAAGTGTTGTTAAATTTAAATCTAAGTAAGGCGTGTAGATTGGTCATGATAGGTGTTCCATATGGAAGGAAGAGGTAAGTGGTAGCTAGAATTACCTTGGCAGAATCTATAAAGAATTTCATTACTCTATGTAGGTGCCTAGTTTTTGATGTTGTTTGATGCTGTTGTGGATATATAAGTTGTCAATTGTCATGTCAAGTAATTGTATATAT
>NC_056741.1:1066475909-1066523409 GCF_019279795.1 Protopterus annectens | reverse complement strand
TATTAACAGTACTATCATAATAACTTTGTATAAAATATCACCAAGAAGCAATATTTTGGAGCAAGAACTTCTTGATTTGATAAGAGCTATTATTTGATACCCAATACAAGACTATTTTATTTTATTTTTGTATTTGAAGATATCATTTGGTGTACTGTTTAGAGGGAAAGTATCATATATCAAAATTGTCTTCATTCTTTATCAAGTACTACTGGGTCATACCAAGTAATGACAAACTATAGCGACATATAAGCAGGAATAATATTTCATTTTATTTTGCACATTTGCAGACATCATTTGATGACATCCAGTAGTGGGAGGTAATAGTCAAATATAACAAAGAGGAATATTTATTTTATTTTACATTTTCGGATGTCATTTAGTGCACTGTTTAACAGGAAATCAACATAAGGTCCCATGGTTTTAATTCTTTCACAAGTGCTATTCTGTAATTTTGATAGTGACATATTATAGTCAAATATAGAGAAAAGGAACAATTCTTTTAACAGGCTTGTGGAGAACATTTGGTGCATTACTTTAACTAATTGCACAAATACCCTTAACAAAATACACATTTACCCATTGTACATCCATGAAAGCAGTTACCCCTAGCTATAGTGTTTGCCCCATTTATCCACAAATTAACACTGCAGCAATATTCTTTGAAGCAATAGCAACAGAAAAAAAAAATGAATGGTGTAACTAACTGCAGGAAACTCACAAACCTGGGACATAAGAACAGAAAGTAAAAAAAAATGAGGCATGGCCAGCTGGAGCCGAAACTATAAATCTGCAACATTTTGAATTGATAATACAGCAATGCATCAATGCATTACTACTACAAACATATTTTAAATATGCTGGAGAAAAAAGCCAGGAGATAAGCTAGGTAGTAAGGCCTGTTTCGTTTACAAAAAGGGCAGGATATTGAAGTCACAATTTGAGTCTAACAGCTATACAATAGAAAGGAAAGAGACCCCCACTCAAATGTGGATCCTGTTTATAATGCCATTTCATTAACATTACAAATAATATTACAATAGTGGACCACCCTAGAATGATTACCAGAAATTTCAAACACAGTTGTGGTGTTATATGGGTGGTAGATGTAGCTGCATGCCTTTCCTACTCAACATTTTACATTGGCAAGACTGAAAAAACACCTAAATTTAGGATTTACCAACACTCATATGCTATCTAGAGAAAAGACATGAACAGTGCATCAGCCATGCATTTTATGAATTGTGGCAACTTTAACATTTTTCCTTGAAAGATTCAATGTAATGTGAGGGGGAATTGGGAAGCTTATTTGCAATTTAGGAAACTGCATTGGAAGATCTTTTTGAATACTACCCAACCCAAAGTTTAAATGGGAAGGCATTCATTAACATTGTTTTGACACTTAGAGCAGTTAAACTTTGAGTAAAAAGATATCAGGTGTTTAAACACACTTTTACACTTATTTTTTATTTGTAGTCTGTTATTCATATATAAAAAAATAATGTTTTATGTTTTGATTGAATGCATTTAATGTATTATAATGAGTTTAATTAATACAAAGTTAAAAGCAATGAATATCATGTGATTTGTTTGTACTCAGTAACATTTATTTTAATTTATGATAATTAATAAGTGATTGGTCAGTTTTTGAATGAATATTCATTTTATAATTATATATGTGGTAGGAAGTTACATCATACTACTCTAAGGATGTTCTGTAGTTACCTGGAATGAAAGTGCTCAAGTTTTTGTCAATAAAAATGCCCTGACTTGGAAGAGGTGCATTTTTTTTTTATTTTGCACTTTGTTTTTTGTTTAATTTATTTGTTTGGCACTTTGTGAAATTGTTTGATAGTATATTTTAGTACTACATTATTTGAATCAAAATTGTTATCAATAATGGACTGTTTACCAAATCTATAAGAATAATGTATATGTATCAAATAATTAGATTCCAACAGACTATTAATGTCTCTAAGATTTAATGTAACAACAAATCTAGTTAAAGCTTTAGTTGAAGCAGTAATTCTTAGTTTGCTACTAGAGCTGGCATTATCACTGTTTAAAATATAATTTAAAATTTCCTGTTGTAATAAGATCTCCTTTCATGTTGGAGACTATTATATCTAAACACTTCCTTGAGACCTTAGCTCCAATCCTTGCTATTTGATAAGTATTGTCAAAAGTGTGAATTCCTCCATTTAATTCAATGACTATACATAATATGCCACTGCTGTCTGAATAAACATGAATTATTTTAGGCATTACTACAGAGTTCTTTTAAAGAATGGCAGTACCTCTTCTTTTCCCTTTAAAATGTAAACTGGCAATTATTGTAGTTAGATCTACTAATATCATCATTTATTAGATGAGTTTCTCATAAAAATACAACAATTTTATGCAGTTTTAAATACTTTAGTAAACTACCCATCTTGAGACCACTATTTAATCCATTAAAATTTAATGAAATTATTTTAAATAAACCATGTAGTGCATGTAAATAGTACAAAATGTAATATTATCAACCATTAATGATATATTTATGTATTCACAATAATTATATAAAAGATGAGAAATAACTTCAGAAAATATGAATAAAACTTTTGTATTGTTCAATATAGACATAAAAAATCAAATTAATTTAACTATACACAATGTGATTAAAGAATTATATCTTTGTGTGGAACCTATCATTCCTAGTTTGATGATAAACCCATTCAAAATACCCACTAACATTATATCTAAGTTTCAGTCCCAGCAACAATTGTTATCTACTCCCTACAGAGTTAAATGCCTTCAATTAAAATGAACAATAAACCACAACAATTAGCTTTATTATTAATTTTTAATTGAAATTTAAAGAAAAATAATTATATTATTAAATACATGTATATGTATAAAATAATACCATATAATTATATTGACTATTTTTACTACTAATGAAACAAATACATTTCAGCAAGTCAAGCTACATTTCATAAAATGTATGTACCATATCAAATACATTATGTCAAGCCTAACTATTAATATTAAACCTTCTATCCATATATAATACATAGCCAACCATACTTTAATATAAAAGAAAATAAAGCATATTAGCATGTTTCCAGTTGCATAAACTATATGTTATATATGAACAAATGTTCTTTTTCATAAATATCATCAGTCCAACATTACATAAATTATGGAATTCCTAGCTTCCCTTAAACCTCAGCTCCCTTATCCTGAACATTATCCTGCATGTACTGTTCCTACAATAACATTTATTTCAATGTAATTTGCTCATTCCCTTTTCAAACATCCCACTACCAGTTCTTTTATCTCTGCTACAATATTCAATACTTCAAACACAGTAACTTTAGACTTTGATTTCCATTTTCTAGTAACAGCTTTTTAACATCCACAAGAACTAAACTTAACAAGGTCTTGCTATGTTCAGGTAATTCAGATCCTGTGTCCCAGTTCACCCATTTCATCACGCAATAGTTCTGACATAGTACTCTATAGGGAATTTTTAAAGTCTACCAACTCATAACATTCCTACAACATATGCTGGCAGTTATCTTTCTTCCTCATCACACACCCAACATTTGCCATCTACCAGATGAAAATCTATTTGTAGTCTGCTCAGGGTATGAACATACCCATGCAAATACTTTCAAGCAAAAATCCTAATCCTTCTAGATTGTGTTGCATACTTGGGAGCCATGCATATGCCTCCACCCCCCATTACTTCCTTGTATTACATCCTTGTAAATTGCTTATCTAGTCCCTCTTCTCAATTTTTTTTATAACATCATCTGATTGATTCTTATAGTTATCATGCAGTATTTTACATGTCCTGATAATTATCCCTTTTCCAATAATAGCTTCTGCCACAGATTCAGTGTAAAACTCTACTAGAGTAGGTCTCCTAAACCTTCCTCTTTGCCTACACTCTGATATCAATCCTTGATAGGGAAGGCAGTCACTAGCTTGCAGTCCAAATATCTTCACGGCCTCATCACATTCCATTACCTTTCTCTCTCAAGTTACTTGTTAACAATACCTTGCTTCCCTTTGTGACACTGCCAGCCCATCTATCTGGAATTTTGTAAATAATCATATGTAATTTGTGAATATTAATATGATTCATATGTTTGTCTTACAAATGTAAGTTAACTAAGATAACTATATGTTATGTGTATATTAAACTACTGGTGCAGAAGTGTGTGTTGAACTGTATGTTATGTACTGAGCTTCAAGAATGTAACTACAGTGTACCCTACTGGAAAAGAACAGAAATATATACATGTGCAAATGTATGTTTTAATAGTAGAAGCTGGTACATGCAAAGTTAACTTGCAAACCCTCACGAAAATAAGTTGAAATTGTTTTACGATTGTGTTATCTCTCAGTTTCAGCAAGAAGACAGGATGTCTAGAGCTAGAAGTTTTTCTGTTGTCTTGAAACAGAAATAATTGCTAGGTTTAAAATATAAAAGTGTTTAATTGTTTTATGACTTCCAGTTCTGAGCAAACATCTGAGAGATATGTACTTCTCACATAGAGATGTTAAAATTTTGTTAAGTTTCTGTTACTTGGGAACTGGAGGCAGGTGACAATGAGTGATATCATCCAAGCTGACCCAGCAGTAAAGTTTGATAGTAATTTAAGAAGTCTCTCAGAGACAGATTTTGCATTTTGTATCTTGTCTTGGACCTAGAAACACCCCACTCAACACTTCTGCCTGCATGTTGCTGTGTAAGTAAGATTTAGGCATAATATCTATTTTAGAGATAGAGAGGAATATAGTAAAGATTAGTTTAGATTTTTTCTGTATTTATTTGAGACAGTCCTGTGATGTTGTTTTAAAATATTTCCTATGATTCTGAACTCTGTATTCACTGTGCTGAGTTAGTAAGCATTGTCTTGTTGTTTTGCTATTTATTATTAAATATATTTAAACATTTTAATTGTGGCTGGTTTGTTTAGAGAAATATAAGCTCTTATAGTACTTGCATATGTATTTGGTGACACTGTATAGGCCACTCCTAAATAGCCTTGCTTTTGGTCACACACTTACCATTTGGATAACAGTAACATTACACAGCAGGATTGGTCACCCATTGATAAGGGCCACAAGCAGCTGATAAAGAGGGGATAGTGGCAGTGATAACTACCTTATAGCCTGGGCAGAAGGGCGCATAGCTAGTAAACCTGCGCCAGCCTTCAGCAGGAGTCTCTGTGTGTTTGTATATAAACCAAATCTCAAAGTGCATGTGTGTCAGCTACTTGGGCAGGGACACAAAGCACTGGTTGGACAAAGAGGGTGCTGGAGGTGACCCCTCAGCTGAGATCTTAACCCTATAGCTGTGCCAGTGGGGAATCTTAGTGGGGATCTGGAGAAAGAGGGAGAAACCAGCCCCCGACTAATGGGGATCCCTGTGTGCTCTTAAGGCAAATTGTACTTTACTGTGTGTGTACTTGTCATTCTCCCAATGTGTACATCCCTCACTGGTGCTAGTGGCGAGGAATGAGGCTCCTTGATTACTGGGCCAGTGCAGGGATGTCACACCTTTATAAGTTTTCTCCAATACATTCTAACCCCCTCTTGCCTGTTCTCTGTACCCTTACTTGCATTCATCCTTATTGGCAAAATCTCCTTTCTCCAATCTCATGTTGGCTTAGTTCTTAGAATACTTTATGCCACTTTATGAATGTAATACTCTACATGGTTGTTTTTATTCTCCGTAAGGATCTGCATCCAAAATCACCCTCTCTTCTTATTTATTGAATCCCCCTACTGCTTTATCAACATCAATTTCCACTTTGAATTATAGCTATTGTATAACTCTAAAGTTTCACTTCAAATTAAGTAATCCAAAACCACCTTGTTCTGTTGGAAGGATCAACATATCTCTCTTAACCTTTATCCTCATCCCCTACCAGATAAATTCTACTCTTTATCAATATTTGTCCACAACCTCTCCTCTGGTTGACAAAAACATATTTCATCTGTCTATAAAACTAAAGGGAAGAAAAACATTTCACTGCTTGTATCTCACTACCCATGCCCATTACCATGAGTTTCCTATTTCTCAGTTTTTGTATCATCTTTTGTTTAGTCTCTTCCCACATATCCTTATCTGCCATAACAGAAGCTTTTTTAATTCATACTCTTAAATACTTTGAGGAATCATGTCCACATAATTATGGGTATTGCTGATCCAATTCATGTGTGGGTATATAATTTATGGCTATAGCCTTTGTTTTATCTCCATTAATTTTATACACAAAAAGAGACTTGAAACTGTTGCAAAATGTTCCACAACACAGATTTTCCTTTTCTGGATTTACCAGGCAGAAGTGTAGCTGTGTCAATCAGCAGCCTGGATTGACACCACAAGCCTGTGACCCACCCTCTTAGTCCTTAAGTAAGGAGCAAGAAAAAAAAGCATTTCCCTGTATTAGGCCAACAACCCAATCATCACACTGTAGTAATAAGATTATTACAATTCTATCCAAGACCATACTCCTGATAGTTCTTCCATTGAAGACCAAATAGCAAAAAAAAAAAAAAGTTAGATGCACACTGCCCCAAGTGGCTCTTCCATTAAAAATAAAAAAAACTTCCCTGTAATAGCTACTGGGTATTACAGACACGCAGGTTCATCCATGCCGCCCTCCAGATAGCTCTTCCATTGACAAGCAAAAAAAAAATCGATAAAAGCTTTACTGGCAAAGTCTCTATATGAGGTTTGTTGTCAGATGAATGAAAAGCAGAGTCCCCTTCTGTTTGATGGCTCACTTTTTGTTCGGTAAACTTTTGTAATTCCTCCTTAGCCTGTTCTATATCAAAATATGTCTTTGATACTTCAGGAAAAAAATATTTTGAAGACAGCTGAATACAGCTGTTTTTATCTCACACCTGCATCTTGACATTCCCTGATTGCTGGGATAAATTTCTTGCTATTCTGCCTGGTGCACAGTGAATAATCATTTTCTACAAGCACTACACTTTCTCCAATTTTTAATGCTTTGCCCTTCTGCTACAGTTTTGTCTTGACTGCTTTCTCATGGTCAGGTTTGGAATGTGCACTCAATGTGCCCTTTCAATTAACAAATCCTTCTGTGGGATAACAGTCCAGTTACTTATTTATGCTTTCTTAAAATTACAGTCTGTTTCTCCCAATTTCCCTGGTACAGCAGAAAATCTCAAGTTTTATCTGTTTGCTCTGACCTCTAACTCCTAATTCCTTGAAACCGATCTTCATGAGAAGTTCCATACTCAGCCAGTCTTTTCTTCATTTCAACATATGTTTTTGCAGTTTTAACAGTTCATCTGAATAGCTAGTTAAAGCATCTTCTGTTACTTATATTCATTCAGTGTTTCATGTATTTTAATCATCTCTGAGCACATTTGATTTATTTTTTCCTCTAAATTAGTGAAAGCCATCTTTTCTACCAAAGCTGGAGTTTTAACTGTTTTTTCGCAGAACAGCTTCAGGATTCTTCCTATTCAGTGTTTTCTTCTCACTTTTTCTAACTTATTTTCCTTCAGGTTCTCTAAATTTCTTCTTTCCTGGCATCTAGACAGTATACTTGCTATCCAGTAACTAAATTTTACTCAGTATGGCAGAATTACTAGCTCTTATTTCTCAGTTTAATTTTTTCATACGGAGAGAACTGAAATTAAGCTGCTGATCATTGTACAGCCATCCTGGAAGTCTGTGAAGCATAACTCTTCTCTTTTGACAAGATTTCTACAATGTTTAATCTCTTAATATGGCTCTATAGCATTACAAAAAACATTATGTCTGGATTTAGTTTGTCTCTTAATGTAATCATAGTTTACATTTGTAACTTTTTGATACTAAAATACTATAGAAGTCTTAGTAATGATTACTATACATATAAGAAATACATAGTAAATAACTAAATAGATAAATCATTTCTGTATATGCTATCATGACCCATCAACATAGATATAATGTTTTAATGTTCTGCTACCTTTGTCCCATTAGTATATGTTATACAGCTTTCTTATAAAAACATATATTATTACTTATTGTTGTGTAATATACAATAGTAATCAAATATCCTGCTATGTCCTCAATAAATACTATAACTGAATGCTATTAACTTTTGACCATTTAAAGATTGTTTAATTACAACATACTATTCTTATCTTGTTACAATTATTCTCCCCAAATTTCCATTAGAAATTATATCTGCTTAATCAACAATCTGACAATCTGTCAAAACCAAGTTGAACATTACTTTCCCTAGCTTATTCTGACCAATGCCAAACCCTGCTATGAATAAAAAATGTACATGACCATATATACATAGCCTCACTAACCTGACATCAGCTGCTCTATATTAAGGAAAATGTCAAAGATTAAAATCTTTATCTCAAATGAATGTCAACCTCTTTCTTTAAAAAAGGCAACCATATCAAAAAATAATGTGTGTCAAGTTAAATACATGAACCTATTTAAAACAGCATTCCCAATACATATGTACTTGCTATTGATTATTTTATATCTTTTATATCAACACAGTTAAACTTGAACTATTTCCCATCCCTAAGTCACAACATAAACCCACTTCAAATCTACACATTGCAAAAGAGACTTATGAATTGTAAATAAATTATATTTACTATGTCTATTTTTCATAATCATAACAGTGATCACAATAAACCATAAACCTAAAATATTTAATAAAATTGTTTTCATGAAATTATTTTCCTTTGTATTCTAAAGAGAAAAGAAAATAGTGATATATAGTCCCTTAAGACCTGACCTTCCTTAAACCAGCAGCTGTAAAACCTTTAACCCTATGACTCTATGACTCAATATAGCTATAAACTGTTGTATCCTTCATCAATACTGATGGCAAAATGCCCAAGACCTACGCAGGTAAAAAGTAAACAACTTTCATATAAAACAGCATTTTAAAGTTAGCACAGGATTTGTGAAGTGTCACATTAACTACCCAACTGAAATACATGGTAAATGTACAATCAATCATGCAAACATTAGCTCCCAACAGAAAAAGCCATTGCACTCTCATTGCTAAGTCGTGTATATGAGCGGCCAAGTACATAAAGCCATCATTTCTATTCCCAAACAATAAACTATAACAACAAGTACAATTATGTAATAAAATTAATGTTGACTCTAGTATAAAAGAACATAAGAAATTGTCTTATCATGCCAGCGGCCATATCCCCATTTTCACACAGACACTCCTATCCCCTACCATTGTATTCACAGAAAGAATAATCAAAACAATTTAGTATATAACCAGGAAACCTCACAGATTAAATCAATGAGAACTAATCTGAATAAAGATAAAGTGAGTGATCATAAAATATACATCATCTATTTTGTTCACAAGTTAACATTACATATTAACTTTAATTACTAAGCATAAATTATATATTTAATTTAACCCCTTTCCCAATTAATATTTAATCTGGTAGTATACTAAGTTTCAATAAAAGTGCTTTATAAATAATAAAAAAACAAATTGTTGCTATATATTTAATCCAGTTGTTAAGATGTATAATGCTCAAGCGTATGCAAAAAAAAAGTTTGGGGGAGTGAAGGCATGATATAGTAATCATATTAAGATTTTACTTTAAAGAACCATATATCAAAGGTTGTGAAAGATATTTGATATTAATCTGTTCAATTATTAAAGGATAAAAAAAATTATTTGTCTCTACCATTTTTTTAATCAGGTATTGTCCATTCATTTCTTGCTGCTTTCCTCTTCAGTGAAGTATTGTTCCAGTCTATTTCTTCATTATTTACCAAAACTATATATTTTTTGTACATATGAAACCATATCATCAAAAGTATCAAAGGTTTTGTGTCCTTAATCTTTTTTTCCTGGCTGGAAAAACAAGAAGAGCTTCAATGTTAAATTTCTTCAAGGGTCTTTAAAAGAGAATATATGCTTTCTTCTTAGCCACAACTGAAGAAAAATAGTCATTATTAAATCTAACATTATTATCTCCTACTTTTATAGGGGAACTGGCCCAGGGAGATTTTAAAACTAAATTGTTATCTTGACTGAAAAGATACCTAACAATCACAGAACTACAAGAAGAGTCTTTCTTTGAAGATGGATTAGATAAAGATCTATGGGCTCTCTCTATGCCAAATAAAAGAGACTGCAGTTCTTTTTTGACTGCCATTTCTTGACAGGTTATTTTTGAGTGACTCATCCTGGAAAAAAAAAACAGTTAAATCCTTTTGTATTGTTGGATAGGAAAATATTATTAAAAATTACTTTTTTCAAGGATAAACTTCAGTATAGACTATTGTTGTGCATTTCCACCCACACTGAGCACTATTTGAAGTTTTTGTAGGACAAAATCCTGTCAGGATTGAAATATAAGAAGTAGAGCAAAACTCCAGTTCTGGTAGTAGTTCACTATCTTGGCCACAGCACTAAAGTCAATGCCTTGAAGTGTTATATGTACAGAATTTAATAATCATGTTCCACCAGACCCCATCCAGAAACAATGATAGAAGTTTAAAGTATCATTATTTTAGCATGATGGACTCAGGAAGTTCCATTATTTGTCATTAGGAAAGGCATTTGGCTTTCAATATACCCAAAAAGAAATATATCAGGAGACAAAGGCAAATCAATATTTAAAACCTTTTCTGTAATGTATTTGGTCTTAGATCATCATGTAAGTACTAGGAGTCAAGTTATATCTACTATGTTATTCACAAATTGCTAACATTTAGATGAAGTGAAAGACCTGTACCTAAATATAATGGAGTACATGAATATCATGTACCAATTATCTCTGACAAAAAAGTAATATCTTTAAAATAGAATAACAGGAATACCAAGAAAAACACCGAGATCCGTATACAAAATAAAAGGCAGTGAACCAAGAATAAAGGCAAAAAACTCCAACAGAAATACTTCATCAGAATAATGAACATATTTAAAAACTCATTTAAATACAAAATGGATAAATCACACACGTTAACTGATTGGTCAAGCAATAATCCAATATTAAAAACATTAGTATTTAAAATTAATTGGTAAGAAGCAATAATCAATCCTACAGAAAAAAGTTAGAAATAGAAAGATTTTGTTTGTTAATGCTTAACATATTGTCATTTAAAAAACATTTAATATTAACTGCATTAGTCTCACTTTGTTCAACTAACTTCCTATAATCTCCACCCCTCAAATCAGAATGGACAACTTCCAAAACTGTAAACAAAAATTTTTTAAAATTCGAACATTGAACAGAATGTTTAAAAAGTGCACTATTTTCATTTTTAGTCTTGATATTGTAAAGATGTTCTTTAGTCATCCCTACATAAAATGCAGGGCATGAACTACAGAAGCAAATATAAAACAGTAGAAACCAAGTAATTGGATTTAATAGGTTTCTGTTCAAAAGCTTTTTAATATTAAAGGAATTTCTAGATACAAAACAGGTTTTATAAAGATCTGAGTTACCATGAATAATCTTCCAATTCTTAACTAAAATGTCACGAATCTGGTTGTTATTAATACTCATATCTAATGAGCAATATCAAGGTATCATCAGCATCTAAAATTGCCTTATAATGTGATTGCCTTTGTTATAAACATCATCAATGATAGAATTCAACAAGGAAAGACTATAACCTCTAGAAAGAAACAATTGTTTTATAAAATCAAATTCATGGGCACTGGTAAAATGTACATAACTATTTGTAAAAAATATTGACATCTAAGAAGTTGATAGAAATGCCAGAACAGCCCAAGGTGAATTGTAAAAACTACCACTGGTGTTCAAAGAATGAAGAAATCAAGGCGCGCGGTATCGCACCCACGAATGATGAACAAAAAGGTAGATCAACAAACGACAATAGAAAAATATTTGAAAATCATTTTCTGTCTGTAAATTCCCAAACAGGAAAAAATTATTCTGTAACAAGATTTCAACAAATCTACAAATAGTAGAGGTCTGTCCAGTACTGATGTTTTGGATAGCTTCCACACCATCCTCTACAAGTAAATAAGGAAATAACATCTAATGTGAACATGATATGTTGATCTGGATCAAAATTCTGAGTGATGGGACTTTCCTTATTTTTTCAAGAAATGCCATGAATCCTTTATATAGGAATCAAAATCAGTTACCAGTGGACTTAAAATAGCATCAATGACCAAAGCTATCCAATGGTGGATCAATTTGGCTTTAATGCCAAATAAAATACCAATTCTAGGTTTTTCAATAAAACAAAAATCATAGACATCTAAAGTAATTTCGCCTGACATTAAGGCATCATATAGAAAGGAATGAATTAATCTTTCCTTTTTCTTAATGTCAAACAACTTAACTGATTCTCAAGTAGTTTTGTCATTTTTACATTGTATAAATCTTGGGACATAATTACTATATTCCCACCTTTGTCACTTCTCATGAATCTAGTATTAAGACTCATGTTTTTTAACCTATTAAATGCTTTTCTTTCATCTGTATTTAAATTATGCACTGGTCTGTCACTGTTCTTTAAACAAGAATATATTTCTTGCAAACAAGTTTCTTCATAAATTTTTAAAGTGTGGACCAATGGAGGGTTGAAATTAGAAGATTTTGTTAACTTTCGTCATTCAAGATGTAATGAATTTCTTAATGTCAATTGTAGTTTTGCACAAATTGGCCTTTCTGGTTGAACAAAATTAAAGTCCAAGCCTAAGAATACGGTTTCAAAAGGCCCTAATGTAATGTCAGTCAGGTTGAAAATATCAAAGTTTGTTGGCAGTTCTGCTCCTGGTGAGAATAGTCTTGCCTAAAAAAGTCTTGTTACCTGTATTTAATAACAGGAATGTCCTGCTTATCTGATAGGAGAAAGAGCTTCATCTCTTCTTACATACTTGAACTGTTCCAAATACATCAAACCTAGGAACCTAGGAACATAGAAACAATACTATTCGAACAATCACAGGGACGACCATAAGAGGCCTAGCCATATACCTTTAAGTTCTTGCCACTCATTATGACTACTTAATAGTGCCCACATCCCAAATCAAGCAGAACCATGCATGGTAGCCCAAGTGTCAGTTTATGTTTATCCATCTAAGTATCAGGATGGCAAAGTGGTGTAGCAGTTAGCACTGTTGCCTGACAGTGAGAGGTTCTCCGGTTCAATTCTCAGCTGGGGTGCCTTCTGTGTGGAGTCTGCATGTCCTCCCTGCATTTTTGTGGGTTTCCTCTGGGTACTCCTGTTTTCTTCCACATTCCAAAGACATGCAGTAGGTGGACTGGACACTAAATTGGTCCTAGGAGTGAGTGCATGAGTGTGAGTGTATGGTGCACCCTTTGAGAAGGGTTGGGCCTAGGGCTAGCAACCTAATCCCATAAAACCTGTACCTGCTATAGAAACAGCAAGTACTGAAGGGTGCTTGTTGCCCGATAACTGGGTCTTCCATGGTTTGAAAAGTGAGACAAAGGTCAGCTCAGGGAAGTCATTAAGCTCCCATGCATAAAGAGAGTTACACTAATCTATCATGACTGTTAAATGATTTAAGGCCTTTCATTTTTATGATTAAAACCAGTGGGGCCTTTCCATTTGAAATGTATATTTGAGTTATACATACCAGTGTTTGTGTTTTATTTGATGAAGGGTCTAATAAGTGAAAAGTACAGTAGTAAAAAACTATACCAAGGAGGAATTGAACCCACTGCCAGCATAATAGTGGAACAGCAGTGTTTTCACATGTTGAGCTACATGTGTGACTGCAGCCCTTGCCTTGAACCTCCTTAATCTAACATTGTCCTGGACTGAAAAATAGTATACAGGTAAAAAGTTATTATAAGGCCCCCTAATTTAAACTTATTGAAGGGATAAATGGAAATTTGCTGAATCTCTGAGACTGTTAACTAGTGTAAATAACTTTCTTTTGTGCAATTCTATTTAAACAAAATGTTATAGTTTCAAATTTCCCAACTCCAATTATATTTCCTCTATTTCCTGTAAATTTTGTATTGCGTTCTTAACCACAACTGGATAGAAATAGTTGGTTTGAAGCAGATATGTCAATCAAGAACCTGGATTTCTTGAATA
Organism: Protopterus annectens; assembly: GCF_019279795.1. Taxonomy (NCBI): domain Eukaryota; kingdom Metazoa; phylum Chordata; order Ceratodontiformes; family Protopteridae; genus Protopterus; species Protopterus annectens. The sequence goes on along the minus strand of NC_056741.1, from coordinate 1,066,509,326 downwards.
TATAACCATTAAGTCTTTAATAGCAAGAATATAAAAAAATCCATCAATTAGTAGAAGCAGAGAAGCATATGTATTCCATAGCTCTCTGCTAGTTCTTTTGCAAAATGATTTCTGTCCTGTCATCACTTCAGGAGTCTTAATATTGGAATTTAACAGGATGTATAAATATTTCTAACTTGGCATAAAGACATCTATGCAAATGCCAATATCTGATGTTTAAGGTGTCTTATTTAGATTTCTAGAGGATTATGGGTGACCCACATCTCCATGAACTGTTTGTAAGCATGTACCTCAACATTTGTATACTTTCTACCTTATATAGGCCTAATGAATGAACTGTTAAGAAATGCTGTTTTAGGGAGAATATCTACTTCAATAAAGTGAATGAATCCCTGTAGTGAGAAATAGATGGGTCGAAAATCTTGAAAGTTTTTGTTAATGTTTTTCTATATCTTCTCATAGTGTAGTCACAGAGTTTTCACACTACTGATAATGAAAATAATTCCTGTTTCTTTTAATTATTGCATTATGAGACTATCCTCCTTAAAGATTGTGCATAGCTGATCTTATAAACATATCACTAATTCTAATGCATTAGGGAAAGGCTTTTAACATTAGGTTTTGCTGATTGTAACCTATTATTAAACATAAAAATGACAATGCATTTTTTTCTGATATATAATAATATAATAATCTAGGTTAGGGGCACTGAATGGGACAAAAGAAAGAAAGAAACACTTTCTAGGTAAATAAATATCTTTTGTTATTCACAGTCTTCATATGTATTACACTCTGCACTGTTTCCTATTTTCCTAGTTTCAACATTTGGATCATAACTTGATCTATACATCTGCCCCACCACCATCACCCCTGCAACTCCTCACTTATAATCCTGACAAAAATAGTTAAAACTATTAAACTGTTTTGCAATGTGTGGCCATATGATTCATTCAGTTTCAATACCCATTTTATCCAGCTCAAGGTCATAATGAGATGGTGCGTAACCTAATAAGTAATGGATATTATGGTAAGAATTGTCGTTATAGTGGATACTAATTCATCATAGGATTTACCCCCATGTATATGTATATTTGCATATGGACACACACATACCCACACACACAAACTTATTCAATTCATCATAGGATTTACCCCCATGTATATGTATATTTGCATATGGACACACACATACCCACACACACAAACTTATTCAATTACATGCAGACAGCACACGCACACACCTACATGCAATTTGGAGCATGGTTTATTTACACACCAGCATGAATTTGGAATGTGGAAGGAAACTGAAAAGGCAAGTTAAAATCTATGCAGGTCATGCAAATTCCTCACAGAAGGCTTCCCAGGCAAGAAGCAAATCAAAGAAGTATGGGCAGAAAGCAGTGATAGCCCCTGTACAAAAGTATCTCTCAATTATGTTTAAATATTCCAAAAACAATAAGTCTATTATAAGTTGTTAATAATGGCTACTGATATAAACATCACTGTAAGTTTCAAAGATCCATTCATCATTTGAATAAATAATAATTATTTATCAGTATTCATTCGGAATATAACATTTTTAGTATTCCATATTAGCCAAATAACAATAAAGATTATGAAGAATGAAGCAGTGATCGATATTTAGCTTTACTGAGCAGCATAATTAATACCTTACTTAAGCAGAATGTGAAACATTGGATGTAAGAAGGAAGTCAGGAAAATATATTGTCCATCATCCATAAACATTGTATCCACCAACATGTTGTATACCAAGAAGGACGATTGCTTTAATTTGCACATATTAATTGTGTCATGTGTTCTTACACACATTATTGTGTTGTGTGTTGTCATTTAGTTGGCCACACATCTTCAGCCACTATTAGAGCTAGTTGGATCAAAAACAAGCAAAAAAAAAAAAAACTCTCTCTCTCTCTCTCTATATATATATATATATATATATATATATATATATATATATACACACATATATATATATATATGTATGTATATATATATATATATATATATATATATGCACACACACACACACACACACACACACATATATATATATATATATATATATATATATATATATATATATTTATATATATATATATATATATATATATATACACACACACTGACAAATTATTGTTCATTGGTATTGCCTCTGCTATGGATTTCAATTCATCCGACCCACTGCTTACTCAACTCTTATTTTTATTTGCACTTGCATAATCTGATAGGCTCACACCCACATCTATTTCAATTTCTGCTTATGTTAACACTTTCCTGCATACTGTGACCTTCCCCTTACCTTTGTTATGCAGCTACATTATGCTTCACATAAACAGTTTTATTTTGAAATGGAAGACACAGTGGTCATTGTCATTCCTGCAGTCTCAGCATTTGTTTTTCAATTCTGCAAAGCAACTGGCATAAGGATAGGGCATCTACCCACTTACATGACCAACAGGATTTGATTAGGACCCTGGCTGCTGATAGGATGGCAGAATGAGAACAACTGAGTGGCTGATAGGAAGCTATCATCTTTTTAGGGAGAGATGAACTCCCATTGCAGAAAGGTTCCATAGCCAAAGTTAGGGTTTATCCTTCAGTAACATCAAAACTAAATGAGGCAGTGCTTAGAACCAAAAAGACAGGAGTGCAGATTTGAGACAAAAGCTCGCCATGTGGGGAGAGAACAAAATATTTTTGTTTTGCTTTTATACTCCTGAGACACATATTTTTAGGCTGAAATTTCAAAGTTAAGTGTAATTATTTTAACACTGAGTTAAGAAAATTAAGAAAGTGGGGTGCAGGGGGTAAAGTCCCCTCTGCTGAGAATGGACATTGACACCTTTCCAGTAAATAGTCTAGTCCAGATACAGATGTGCTGTATCCAGGACTGTATGCAAGCTTCTGAGCCCCATAAGCCTGTCTGTACTGCTGCACAAGTTAAAACAGCACTGTCCAAGGCCAAGAATACAGCTTCCATGGGACCTGACAATATCCCTGGCTGTGTTCTACATGAACTACAAAGTGAACTGGCACCTCACCTGTGTGCCTTGTTCAATCTCAGCCTCACCTCAGGCTTTGTCCCTACTGAGTGGCGCACTGCTACAGTCATCCCTCTCCACAAAGGAGGAGAGACTACAGACCCTGGGAACTATTGCCCCATTAGCCTGATGAGTCTGGTATGCAAAACTGTGGAACTCATAATCATGGACCTAATAAACAAGGATATAGGGAATCTCCAAAGTCTGGATCCCACACAGTTTGGTTTTGTGAAGGGAAGATCATGCCTGCTCAACTTGGTTGACTTCTTTGTGTCGGTCACCAGAGCTGTGGATGAAGGCAAGGTGGTTCATACAGCCTACCTTTATCTGTCCAAGGCATTTGATACCATTCCCCATTCAGGAATCATAGAAAAACTCACTAAGCTAGGCATCAACCCCTATATCACTAGGTGGGTTGTTAACTGGCTCACAGATAGAACCCACATTGTGAAAGTAGTGGACTCCAAGTCAGACTGTCGACCAGTCATGGGTGAAGTCCCACAGGGTCCGGTCCTGGGTCCTCTCCTATTTGGTATCTACTTCTCTGAAGTCCAGGCCAACACAAAGTGTCTGCCTGACAAAGTTCGCAGATGATCGCAAGTTGGGAGCTATTATTAACTCCCCAAATGATGTTGACATCCTAAAGAAAGGCCTCACTAAGACCAACGACTGGTGTCAGAACCATGGCTTTTAGCTCAATGCCAAAAATGTGCCCTCATCCCCTTTGGGAAAAACCCGGTTCCCATGAATTACCACATCAATGGTAGTCCACTTAACACAGAAGGTGTTATAAGAGTTCTGGGAACACAGGTTGACAGCAGCCTCTCTTTTGACCACCACATTGCCACTGTGGTCAGAAAGTCCTTCTATGTGGCACATCTCATTATTAAGGGTTTTGCATGCAGGTAGAAAGAGGTCATTGTCTCCCTCTACTCTTACCTCATTAGGTCGATCATCGAGTACAATGTGCCATTTGGCATGTACCTCACTAGAAACCTGCAACAACTGGAAAGCCCACAAAAGTAGCTCACAAAGAGGATCCTAGGCCTTAAACACTTGTCTTACTTGGACAGACTCAGAAAACTCCAACTATTCTCTCTCTCTCTCATATTGCCTACTTAGAGGCTTGACATACAAAGCCATGTCTGATCCAGCTCTGTTAGAAATGCTGCACCTAAAGAAATCCCAATCCCTCCATACCAAACACTCCAGTGACCTCAACGTCATTACCACAATCAACAGAACATGCTGGAGGGACAGGTTCATAACCCAGAGACTGCCCTTGCTAAGAAATAGACTTCCCATACATGTCAAACAGAGCACCTCACTGGCCCTCTTCAAGAGAAACCTTGATGAGTGGATAGGAAAAAGAAAATTCACCCCAGGGATCACTCCTGTGGCTCTAATCGACAGAGGCACTGGGAAGTAAGGTCAGGTGGCACGATGTCAGGGTAATCCTATGGGCTAGGTTTGTAAAGGCTCTAGGTCCATTAGCCTAGTACACACCTATATTTTCAACATCAGCACCACTTTTCATATTGGAATTCTATGCTTCATACCGGAATAATTTAACACAAGAAGAAATCATTAAGTCAATATAAAAATCCAATCATTGACAGTATGACAGGCAATGCACCTTTCCCTTCCCCACAGCTTATGCCTCATCCCTCCCACGCTCATAACACAGCAAAATCAAGTACATCAAGCCTTTCTTAGAAAAGGTATATTAAAATCACATAATGTGAACAATGAACCAAGAAAATACATTTAGGAATATTTATTTGTTTCCAGTTAAACTGCATAATTGTAATGTTCTTAAAGGTGCTGTTCCTATTTTTGTCTAATAGCATGATTGCAATGCTTCATAGATTAATACTAGGCTAACTGCCCTTGCGAGCCATTTTAAGCCTAGCAAATTATCCCGTATGAGACTCAAACCCTGCACTTTGTGTTTGTAAGGAAAACACCTTAATCATTAGGCCACTCTCCCAAACTATATTGCTGATCTGGCTTGAAAACATATTAACAGTCACATGAAACATCTGAAATGTCACAAGACACAGTCTTAGTTGTTCTAATTTTAAGTAGTTTGTGTCTTTGGTAATTGAGAAAGTATGCCTCGATCTTGAAAGTGGATACTATGAAAGCATGTTAAACACGAGTCATATTTACAGCTCAGTTTACATACAGTGCTGCCAACAGGATTAAATGACATAGTAATTATTAGAATTAATTTAAATTTAGGGACTTGATGAACTTGGTTTTATTCTGATGAAATTCTATGGAGAAGACAGAGGAATGAAAATGTTAAAATCTTTTTTTTGTGGCATACTGACATGTCTTGTCATGTTTTTATTTAGTTTATATAATTTGAATTGCCAGTGTGAAGAATTTGCCTTTGTTATTTCAAACTGCAGCAGTGGCTTTATTTAGTCAAAGTACTAAACTTCCTTACATTACTACAGAAATGCCTGGCAGCTATGTGTAGTATATAGCCGACATATGTTATTGTAATGAAGGAGAACAGCTCCTTTCAGAAACTATAACAGTGGAACCAGATAAGAATGACCACTTTCCCTGATACTGATCAAGGTAACCATTGACACTCTGACCTGGCACACCAGAAATGTATCCCATTCCCTCTCTTTCTTTCTTCCAAGCAATCCTACAACCTACAGAATTAGTCATCTATACAGATGACATGTTGACTACACTGTCAGATCTAGTCAGAATATTCTTCATATTTTGAGAAGCAATATCTCTTTTCTAGTCATTGTTTAGCTATACAGTTAATGCCACTAAATTTAGGTATTAGTGCATAATAAAGCCAACAGAAAGATTCTTGCATAGCTTTCTCACTAAAACTGAGAAATGCACTCCATTAAATACCCAGGGACTACATTTTCTCCACTTTCTAAGGTGCACATTACATCAACACTATGGCCTTTCTAGATACAGTACAAAATTGCATAGTTAAGTGCAGAGACCTCATTCTCTCCACAGAGCACAGATTAGCAGCTTTTGTATGGTATCATACCCAAACTGGGTACTTAGACTTGATATTAACCAACATGAGTAATGACTGAATCACCCCTACAGTGTCATCATCCCTTGTAATCTATTCTACAAAAGAGCATTACAGAAACAAATGCTTGGTGCCAGAGCCATGGGCTCAAACTCAATGCCAAGAAATGTATAGTTATCCCCTTTGGGAAAAAACATGTACCCATGAATTACCATCTAGGTGACAGTACACTAAACACCGAAAGTGTATTAAGAGACTTAGGGACACAGGTGGACAGTGGTCTCACCTTCGATAACCACATTGCCACAACAGTTAGGAAATCCTATGTGGCACACCTCATCACTAAGGGCTTTTCATCCAAAAAAAAGGAGGTCATTGTCCCACTGTACTCATCCCTCATTAGACCCATTATAGAATACAATGCCCCATTTGGTATGTACCTCTCAAGACATCTACAACAACTGGAAAGGCAGCAGAAATATCTCACTAAAAGAATCACAGGCCTAAAGCAGATGCCCTATGCTGACCGTTTAAAAAAACTCCAGCTATACTCTGTCACATATCGTCTACTCAGAGGCAATCTCTGCTTAACATACAAGGCCATGTCAAACCCAGAGCTGTTGGACATGCTACACTTAAAGAAATCCCAATACCTCAGAGCCACACTCTCCAGGGATCTAAACCTTGTCATCACAATGAACAAAACATTTTGGAGGGATAGGTTCCTGACCCAGAGACTCCCCAGACTCTGGAATAGACTGCCCATGCATGTCAAGCAGAGTGCCTCTTTGGCCCTCTTCAAAAGGAACCTTAACGATTGGATGGGAGATAGGAAATTCACCCTCGGGGATCTCGTCAGTCGCCTGCTAGACAGGAGTCCAGAGAAGTAAATACTGTGGGAAGAAATAGCCAGGGAATTTTTATGGCTAGGCTTGTATAGGCCCTAGGGCCAATAGCCTAGTACCAGCCTATGAACCTATGAACTTATAAGATCCGACCACAAAGCAGTCACTTTCAAAATCACCATCTCCCCGAGCCACCCCCCCCCCCCCCCAGCTAGGGTCAAACAAAAAACTTCTCCACAGCTGATTACAACCTCCTGAGGGAAGGTATAAACAGCTTCACAGCCCCTTCTCCCTCCATAGGAACTGGCATATATGTCCAAACCTATACCAAAGTACTATATGAGCATTTATATAGCTGCATGGAATCAGGAATACCTGACAGGACAAAATCATCCTCTTCAAGGAAGAGTAAACCTGTCTGGTGGACATCTATAATAAATAAACTCTATAAAAAAAAGGGAAAAAATTGCTTTCCAGGACCAAGAAGGAGCAGGTGTCTAATTGGAAGCAATCTTTCCTTAGCCTGAACAAGCAAATAAGAGCACTAATGAAATCCTGCAAAGCAAACTTCGAGTCCAAACTGGCCACATCTACTAAAGACAATAATAAGGTCTTCTTCACATATGTCTGCACTATCAAAGGAAGCATCCAGATCTGCTGGTCAGTGGTGGTCAAGAACACCACTTACACAAAATCTGTAGATACAGTCAACCTGTTGACAGACAGGCTCAGTGAAAACTTCACTTCTCTGCCCCCATCAGTAAAACAGAACATCCCTTGTACCTGACTCCCTCCCCTATCTCTAGGGAGCAAGTCATCACTGCCATCTCAAAGGCAAAAAATACAGCCTCCATGGGACCTGATAACATCCCAGGCTGCATCCTACATGAACTCGGGCAGGAACTTGCAGCACCATTAGGCACCCTATTCAACCAAAGCCTGAGTACCAGCTTCATCCCAGTCGAGGAGAAGACAGCTACTGTCATCCCTTGCACAAAGGTGGAGCATCCACCGATCCAGGAAATTATAGACCCATCAGCCTAACTAGCCTGATCCTCAAGGCTATGGAACGGATTATCATGGACCTCATTAACAAGGACATTGGCAACCTCCAGACACTTGATCCCACACAATTTGATTTTGTCAAGGGGAGGTCATGCCTGTTAAATTTGGTCGACTTCTTTGAGACGATCACCAAGGCCATAGACGAAGGGAAGATGGTGCACACCACCTACCTTGACTTGGCCAAGGCCTTTGATATTATTCCCCACTCAGGTATAATAGATAAACTCTCTCAACTTGGCATCAATCCATATGTTACCAGATGGGTACCAAATTGTTCACCAATAGAACCCACCTAGTCAAAATAGGGGCAGTCACCTCAAGTAGCAGACCCGTAACAAGCTGTGTACCACAGGAATCAGTCTTTGGGCCTCTGCTATTTGGGATATACTTCTCAGAGGTGAAGGCCAAATATAGTGGGCTATGGCTGACCAAGTTTGCAGATGACTGCAAGCTGGGTGCTGTCATCAATTCCCCTAGTGATGTGGACATCCTCCAAGAGGTTCTCACCCAAACAAATGACTGGTGCCAGAAACATGGCCTCAAACTGAATGCCAAAAAATGCATCATCATCCCTTTTGGGGATAGTGACGTCCACACAAATTATCACATTGATATCAAGGCACTAAGCATGCAATCAGTCGTAAGGGACTTGGGCACCAGGTTGATAGCAAACTGTGTTTTGACCACCAAATTGCCTCCATTGTATGAAAAAGTTTCTACATGGCCCACCTCATTTGTAAGGTTATCTCATCCATTGACAAGGTGGTCATAACATCCCTGTATTCTTCCCTTATAAGACCCATTATTGAGTACAATGCCCCTTTCAGCATGTACCTCACAAAGCACATGCAGCAGCTGGAGAGACCACAGAGGTTCCTCATCCACAGAATCCAAGGCCTCAAACATCTACCCTACACAGATAGGCTAAAAGCCCTGTCCCTCTACTTAGTTTTATACAGACTCCTCAGATCTCACCTCTGTCTGGCATACAAAGCAATCTCAGACCCCGCCTTGATGGGACTGCTGCATATCCACAAGTCAAGCTCCACTCGAGTAACCCACACACTCGACCTCAACCTGGTGTGTGACATCAATATGACTTGTTGGTGGGACATATTTGTGTCCCAGAGACTTCCCCTTTTGTGGAACAAACTCTTTTCTACATACAGCAGAGTACCTCATTAAACCTTTTTTAAATGCAACCTGGATAACTGGATGGGGAACAGAAAATACACCCCTGGGATTCCACTGTCCCTGCTGGACAGTGGCATAGAGTGCTGACTTGTTGGAACATGGGCTAAATTCTTAGCTAGGCTTATAAGGGCCTCAGTGCCAATAGTCTAGTAAATTCTAATGATCCTATGAAATGCTTTATGTCTTACTGAAAGGACACATGCCCCTTTACCATCTGCATAGAGGCTTATTGTGAAATTCTTGTGGAAACTCTTTCAACCCAGAAGATCATCAATTACCAAAAAATAATAGCATGTCACCCATATTTAGCCTGCTGTTGGCATGGAAACATCTGTTTTCGTTGCTGCAATTGAAAGAGGAAGTAGCCATATTTCTTGAGGTTCACTAAGGTTATTTCTTCTCACTGACAAATTAACACCTTTATTTTCTGCTTTAGCATGTCTTACACAGTGTAGCAAAACCAGCTCAAACTGCACATCATTGCTTCATTGTTTGTATCTAGTTACATTTTCCGTACTGTATGTAAAAAGCACAAATCCCTGTCAATATATGCTTCCTTCTATATACCATTCATCATATCTTAGGATTTGACTTTTTGGATTTTGCAGTATAGAAGGATGTTTCTTTCATTATATATATTTAAACACCTTTCTGCTGGAAGAACCTCTAAACACAAAATTCCTCTGGCTTATGTGAACTAAATGGCGTTGTCATATATACTGCAATAATAATGGCTGGGAATGAATTATCTGAATCAATACCTTCTTCAGGATATCACTAGAAAAAAAATGAAAAACTCACAAGTAGTTCCTTGCCCCAAACTCTTTCAGTATCTTTACAAAGTACAATAAGGTCTTGAAGACACTGTCAAAATGCTCTCTTCTCGATGCTTGTAGTTGACTATCCTAGCAACCATCCTGAAGAGTTAATGGTGTTTCCACATATCTCTCAGAAATCTTAATTTAATGTTGGTGCAATAGTGTCAAATCTTTGCACTGCTTACAATAGTTTCCCCTTCGCTTCAGTAGAGTACCTTTGTCTGAAAGATGTTCAACGTGGCATTGTACATTCCACAGAAGTTATGTTGGCAGCAGCTAATACCTAATGAGAAAAATACAGAGAAGACATTCTTAGAACACAAAATCAAGTTTCCTTATAAAGGGGTTCATAGGTTCATAGGTAAGTACTAGGATAGCCACCATTTCAGGCCATTTTAAGCCTAACAAATTTCCCTTTTTTTGCTCAAATTAACCTATCCCGTTTTGTTAGACACTGGCCTTACCCAGCCCATGGTTGATAATTATATATTCCCCTAAAAAGCGAGATCATACCATGTATGATTTAAGGAGAACTATTTAGGACTTGCCACTGTCCATTAGTAGTACAGGTGACAGTCCTGGGGTAAATTTTCTGTGAATATGTTCACTTAAATTAATTTTAGTTGCAAACAGTTCTCACTTTTAAGGATATACATATATATATATATATATATATATATATATATATATATATATATATATATATATATATTTAGGGAATAGTTTATCCCTAACAGCTGTTTTGGTATTAGGTCTCATTCCAGAGGATACTCTTACAAGTAGTCAGGATTGACTATTGGATACCATTCTAGAGTATGCATATAAGCAGAGCACTAGAAGGTGAAAGTCCATCTGTACTGTAGCGGAACAAAATTTGTGCAGTACTGTCTAATTAATGTACCAAGCACCGCTCATGACAGCCTTAATACCCCAAAGTGAAAGCAAGAATCTACCTCAGTGGTCCCCTATCCTATTTTTGATCACCTTCCAACTACCAGCCTTGTGTTCCTGTGATCTCATGGGTACTGGGAATCCCGGCTGTGAACCCTCCCTTTGCATCTACTTCTAACATATACTATAAGGAGTCCATATTAGCTCACATTAGCTGAAGAGATCCTCCAAGTTCTATCTTCCCCATCCCTCTTCATATTGTAGTGGTTCATTTTACTATCTCACCTCCCATCCCATCCCCTGTTTTAATATACGCATGACAGAACTTCACTATAAAATAGCTATTTTGCCCTTAGTGCTCAAAAAGTAGATTTTAAGTGTGATCGTTCGCCTGCTTTTGTATTTAACGTTAATTGTAATGAGTGAGAGCAAATGTCTCACTTAATATCGATCTAGCATGTGTTCTTCACACACACATTTTCGCAGATTACTTTATTGATAATACCTTACCCTTGCAATTCTTTGATATTTGCATCTGTATGATAGGTAATCTGTATATATTACTTATATCCTTTTTAACTCCTGCAGTGAAGTTGTCTTAAAGAAAACAGTTCTGTGGGCATTATTAAATTCAGTAGTACTAAATTCCAGTTCAGTGTTACTGGAAGCAAACAACTACATGGCCTTTAATGCAAACATTATTCATCAAGCTATGAAATTGCTTGTTCTCAACTTATCATTTCCTTATCTACTGACTATCATCATTTTTAAGGGTGACAGTACCTTAATCCTTTCACCTTCCTCCACCCACTCAAGAGGGGTGCCTGTTCCTCAGCTTAGTAAACTTCATAATCTATAGTCAAATCATTTCTTATAAAAACACAGTGGTGGGTCACATCTCTTGTTTGGCATATAGTTGAGTCACCAAATGCTGTTTCAATAAATGTAAAAAAAAGAATGTTCACTGAAACCACCTTCTCTGATGGTAGGGTTTGCCATTTTCTCCACGGCCTTGCAACATTCAGGTTGATATATTTATGGTTGGTTTCTCTTGCATGTAGTATGCAGGGGAGGCTTGCCCCATGCAAAAAAAAAAGTTCGGAGATTTGGCAAAGGTAATTTCTGCAGATATTTTTTTCAATGTTGTCATTTGGTGAAACAGCATTCACTGAATTGGCATGCTTCCCTTTTGTCTGCCCCAATAGGATGTCCATGAAGTTGTTGCAGATTAAGAAAACTTCATATTCATGATTTTGGGTAATTCAGTGTAAAGGTTTTCATCACCTAATTAAGCTATAACACATACATTTCTCGCATTGAAACAAGGAAGTGAGGAAATACATTATGCAATGTTTTCCACAAATCTGTTTACATTTATAATACAAAGTGTAAGTATTTGATGGAATGCTCAACATACAGTTTTTAGAGTTTATATTTTTATTACTATTATAGGAGAAAAAAAGCAATTCTTCTCAAGCGAAAAGACTCTACCACACGGATGCTAATGAAGACTATGGATGAAGAGGTAGTGTTTTATTTCTGTATATTCAAAGTACATGCATAATATAGTTAGAAATGAAAGACCAAGACATAGTAACTAAAGGCTGTGCTTTACTGCTCGGCAGTAATTATTTTATTTGTTATTTATTTATTTATTTATTATTTGCTAACTGGTGAAGAAAACTGATCCAAGTGGACGTTTTTCTGTCCAGTTCTGCAGGGGGGGGGGGGGGGATAAAACATCTATAAAATGGAATTGTTTACATCTGACTCTAGTAGACATATCACATTGAATAAACAATGACATTCTGAAATAGACATTTGTAGTGATATGCGTATGCATAGGCCTTCTTAAGACATGCATAAAAGTTGTGGGTTGCGTGTTATATGTAATGTTTACACAATTTTGCATGCTATTATATGCTATTGAAAAGAGGAAGACTACAAATGGAGGGAAATGATCTAGGAGAAGAAATTAATACATTTAGCATGAGTAAAATTCAAAAATTCGAAGACGGAGCTTCATGAAAGAAGTTGCTTGTAATATGATCTGCTGAGGTTTGTGCAATGAGTGATACAAATTGTTTGGGGTAGTTGATTAATGTTATAAGTTTCTAGGCGATGCTGTTTTTGGAAAAGCATGATCACTGGGCTTCATGAAGTAGGCATTTTTGGACAGTGACTCAGTATTTAGGATATGGAAGAGTCAGATATTAGATTTATTGGAAAGGTTTTCTAATTAGGAAATAACGGTCTGAAGAGCGCAATTTATTCTGTGAAATGTGTAGAAAAATGCCTGCTGGAAAATGGAATGAGTCTAAGTCGATTCATTTATAAATAAGAGTGATTTTTAATAGGGACCCATTTTCCTTTACTTACTGTGGGGAAATAACTTTTCTTTGAAGGGATAACGTAACAAATATGCAAATATTGTTAACAAAATTGTTAAAAATCTATTATAGAAAATGAAGTATTTTCTGCAGTGCTCATTTGCTCAAAAATGTTGTGCATTGTAACAACCAAATGTTGAGTTAGTCTCATCACAATTGAAAAATGTGCCAAATATTCTAAATATTTTAAATAATGTAGAAGAATGAAAAACATTCTGGATTGAAGAACGTATATGCAGTTTTATACAGTTCAAGGGGATTTCCTGTGATGATGCACTAAATATGTAAAAGAATATTTTGAAAATGTGTTATGTTAAACATATTGCACATAACACTCCCCCAGTATACATGTCTACATCCACATATTTATATATGCGTGTGTGTTTGTGTGTGTGCAAATTTACACGAAAACAGCTTACTATAGATTTTGGGCAACTTCACTAGATGCGTTCCTGCTAAGCATTCTGGCTATGACATTCTTTTGAAGCTTTTGTGCTATACTAAGGAAACAAGTAGTCCATTAAGTTTTATATTTCATCAACAACACTAAAAACAATGACAGTATATATTTCAACATCAGAATACAGGGGATGTCATATCAGCTGTTTCATGTTGCTATAGTATGATATTATATGCACAGTTTTGCTGCTACATTGGCTTTCTCAGTATCCAAGGGATGGTTAATTATTAGTGCTATCATTTAAACATTCCCATTACAGAGCATTGTGATCATTTTGAATGGTTAAATGTTTCTTTATTCCTTTATCCTATAACTCTTTATATACAGTCATATTAATATCATCATCATGGACTGATCCGATTCTTTAATGTTCCACGGATAAAACAAAAAGCATTGTATCTGCCACATGTCACCAGCAGTCACAATCCATTTTACTGATACTTAATTATTTGAAAATGTGAAAGCCAACTTAAAAGATAAGTAGGATTATCAAAATTATTTCTTTTTCTTTTCAGAAAGAAGATGGAGAAAAGGGTATCTATGCAACTGTGGAGGTAAAGTCATCATTCTTTTTTCTTTCCCATTTATGTAGCGATGATGAGCAAGCTTGACAAAGACCAAAACCAAAAAGATTTGCCTGCCCTGGAAATCCAAATAAAGGGTGAAGCCAAAATGTTAAAAATTACTCCTTTATTCAAAGCGAGTAGATAATAGTAACAGCTGGTGTAGTCCCAAGCACAAAAACATTTTGGCTTCACCCTTTATTTGGATTTCCAGGGCAGGCAAATCTTTTTGGCTTTCCCATTTATGTTTTATAAAATAATGGCAGAAGGAAGTGTTTGATTTTAGGGGTAAAGAAATGACAGAAGGAAGAACTTTTGTCAAATTAAATGCTAGTTTTCCATTTAATTATCTTGGGTCGTATGCATATTTGCTTGTTTATTTGCTTATTTCTGCATTTATTAATTACAACAATCAACTTATCTTAAGATCCATTTTTAACCATTTTTTAATTATGAACTGAGAGCTCAGAGGAGAGAGCCAGTACTAATTTTATGCGATTAGTCTTCTTAGCTTCTTTTAGTCATTTTTAATTATAACTGAGACAGGCGGCATGGGGAAATTTCTTTCTGCAAATATTACACAATACCCATTGAAACAGTATATACATAAACAGTATTCAAATGCAGTTAAATATGCTAATAAGGAATGTAATTAGAACTACACAATGATCAGAAGCAGAGCTGTATATTTGATGGCATCTTTAGTTGCTGCATGGCCGTATTTCTATCTAATAAAACAAAACAGCATTAACAGCTTCAGGTTTATGGCTGGGTTGCCACCCATGAAGAATTTATTATGAGCTTCAGAAACTGATTCCAACAAATTCATCTAAACAGTGAGGGCTGAATGATGACTTTCTAAAAATCCAATCTGAGACCACATGGCAAGCTGAAGTTAAAATTGGTGACCTGATCATACCTGTTTGTAGTATATGTAGCTTCAAGGAGCATCAGGTCAAGCGTAAGAAGTCAATGGGCCATGTGCATTATAGCTCACTTTCCCATCAAGTCACTTTACTTATGTTCACACTCTGCACTGTAATGTTTTATCATATATATCTCATTTATGAGAAAAAAATTACTTTTCTTTATTGATCAACAATGTACTGCTTTTTTTTCTAATTTACCATTTCTTAGATTCCTGAGTCTATGTATAGCATGAAAAGGACATAGTTTTTCTCAGATAACATTTATTTTGAAATGTGTATAATATGTTACAAGTTTATTGCATAAATGTAAAGTTGCCACACAACACAGCAAAATAACCCAGATTTTTAAATGCACTGGGGGATGGGGGTTGTATATTATCTCTTCATATTGGAGATGCACAGGGTAGTCTTTCATATTATTTCAAAAGCTTTTTGCTTGTTTATTATGATTGTGAACAAAACACAAAAACATCAAAACTTAAAGTTGTTCTATCCTACTTAAATGTCTGATTCGGGAGGGCCCTTGGATTTTGATTTAGTTGAAGCAGCCCTTTGTGAATGTAGGAAGTATATGATGCATCAACCTGGCATTGAACTGTCTGCAGGAAGGCCAGAAAAAGATGACCAGTTGTGACTTTGTCTTGGAGGATATTTCTCCCCACCCTAAAAGGTCTGACCAAATGAGGTTTTGCAAATACAAACTGGCTGATTCCATTTATGAGTAAGCAGATGGACTAATATGGGCTTTGCTCCACTTGTTTAGACTAGATTGCATATACTCAGCCATGAGTGGCATTGGTTTTCAATCCTAATCAGATTAATGTGTTACTTAATTTAAATATCAAAATATCTAAAAATTCAATTAACAAGGAAACCATGCCAACTTGTTAACAGTGCAATGGTTCTGTCATGTGGTCTCTTCATTTCCTTGCACAACAAATGATTATTTTTTATGTTCTTTAGTTAGTGTGATGGCAGCTGGGCAGCCATGGTGGTGCAGCGGTTAGCGTTGTTGCCTCACAGCAAGAGGATCTCCAGTTCGGTCCTCAGCTGGGGTGCCTGTGTGGAGTCTGCATATCCTCCCTGTGGTCGCGTGGGTTTCCTCCAGGTGCTCTGATTTCCTCCCACATCCCAAAGACATGCAGTAGGTGGATTGGACACTCTAAATTGGCCCTAGGTATGAGTGTGTGCATGTGTGTACCTTCTGTGGAAGATTGGGTGCCGGGCTGGCAATTCGACACTGTAAAACTCCACTGCCAATCATGAGCTGACAG
The DNA here is from genome assembly GCF_019279795.1 of Protopterus annectens. Lineage (NCBI taxonomy): Eukaryota > Metazoa > Chordata > Ceratodontiformes > Protopteridae > Protopterus > Protopterus annectens. Next base: position 1,066,492,810 of record NC_056741.1, on the reverse strand, counting down.
ATGATCCACTGTGGCAACCCCTAACTGGAAAAAGCCAGAAGAAGTTAGTGTGATGGCAGCTAAGTTTTAAACTACACATTTGCTTACCTTAAATCATGATGTTTTAAACTGCACATGTGCTTACCTTAAATCATGATGAAGCAATGGTCAGTAATCTTGTCTGTTTGCTGACCACTTGGTGCTATCTGGATGACATCATGGTCTGCTGTTTTAGATATATAAGAAGTTGTTCAATAACTTTGGTAAGTTCTGTCAACATGTTTTTTTCTGCATAATATCCTGTTGTTCATGGGATGTGGCAGGTTCTTTAACTTCCAATGTGTCCATCCACTCTTCTAATCTGTAAATGTCTTTTATTGCTTAACACCATCTGTCCTATCACCATTAATCCCTCTTCTTACTAGTATTCATCTTCTATTGCCATTACAGAATTTTATCAGGGACATCTACTTTATATTCCCTGCCAGTGATGCTGACTATGGTTGAATCTTAGCTCTTTACAGGGTGAAATATTCTTCTGAAATCTGTTTCTTAATTTCATATACCTCTGATGATCATGCACTATAAACAAGGTGACTGAGTAATCTCTGTGAGTGGAAAGATCTATAACCTTCAGGTGCTTCTGTGGACAGCCATATAGTTTAATGAACAGAGATAGGGTTAGACCGGCACATGCAGTTGCCCATGCAATGTTGAGACTTGAATCAAGCATATGTAACAAATCACAAGACTTGAATGTCACTTATTGTTTTACTGCTGTAGCACAAAGCTAGTTGGGTAGTACTCAACCTCTATCTCATGTCTGGTCACCACAAAGTAGGAAATGTTTCTTGGTTACTTGAATATAGCTACAGTTTTTAAATGACACGTAAAAGAGGCACTCACACTTCAACAGTTCCCCCCATGCCTTACTTTCTTCCCATCATTTTGTAGGTTACAGCACTGAAAGGAATGTTATCAATGAAGTGTGTACTAAGGATGAGACTCTTACAGAGAGTAGGTTATTGGAATTACATTCATGCTTTCTGTCTCCAAGCTGCTCACTTGTTACCCCCCCCCCCAGCCTGACAGTTTCTACCTAGAGCCAAAAGGATTCATTTATAAAACAAGAGAATTACAGCTATTGCCAAATGAGTAAAAGGTGCAACAATGCAATAAGATATTTTTTGCGTGCCATTACTGAAGTATATAGAGTCATAGATTTATAAGTGTATACTAGGCTAATGGCCACAAAGGCCCTTATAACCCTAAGCTGTGCAACACAAATGTAACCCACATATTTGATTTATATAGGGAGTGATTTACTGACTTTCTCTGTCCATCAGGGACAAAGGCTGAAGACCAGGGGAAATTTCTGATTACCCATGCATTGATCCAAGTTGCACTTAAATAACGTTAAGGAGGAGTGCTGCTTCACTTGGATGGGGAGCCTGTTCTATAGAATGGGAATTCTCTGAGAAGTACATCTGTCTTTCCAACATGTCCTATGTATGTTGCAAGCAAAATGTAGGTCTTTTAATCTGGTAGTTCTGATGCTGTTTGGCAGATGTGTAAAAGGTCCATCAAAACAGAGTCCACGGATGCCTTGTATGCCAGGCAAAGATTGCCTCTCAGATGACTGTATCATATCAAGTAAAGAAAAAGGTATTTGAGGAGATCAATGTAAGACATTGTGTTTACTCCTTGTATTCTTCTTGTAAAAAACCTTTGTGGACATTCCATTTGCTGCATGTGTCTGGTCAGGTACATACCTAAAGGGGAATTATACTCTATGATGGGTCTGATGAAGGCCAAGTGTTCAGTGGTATGATGACCTCTCTGGACCTTTATGCCATGCCATTGCTTATAAGTTGAACAATAAAGAAGGATTTTCTTACTACCTTAGACACACGTTGGTCAAAGGCTAGGTTATTATCTATGTGGGTTCCCAGAGCCCTGAATAGTAGATCAACTTTTAGAAGTGTTTTATTGATGACATAATTACCTGGGATAGCCAACTTCTCAAAAGATACTATAACACATTTCTTGGCATCAAGTTTTAAGCCATGGATTTGGCACCAATCATTCATCTATGTTAGACCTTCCTAAACAGTTTTCTCATCTTAGGGAATGCAATGACTGCTTGCAGTTTGCAATCATCTGCAATCTTTGTCATCCAAAGGCCCTTGACATTGGCTTTGACCTCTTAAAAGTATGTACAAAAGAGGACTGGGCCCAGCACAGAGCTCTGAGCGACTCCACTGGTGACCAGCATCTTTGGGGATGTGGTCTCACTGATCCAAACCTCTTGGGTTCAATCTGTGAGCCAGCTAGCTATGCAGTAGTTTAGTAAGGGGTTTATGTCTAGTTCTATAAGTTTATTAACAATACATTAGAGGGGTATTGTATAAAATGCATTAGCCAGATCAAGGTAGGCAGTATGTACTACTTTCCCCTCATCCATAGCCTTAGTGACCTTTTCAAAGATGCCCACCAGGTACATTAAGCATGCCCATCTTTTGACAAAGCCAAACTGGGATGGATCCAGTGTCTGGAGGACTACTATGTCCTTGTTGACAATTTCCATGATAATTCTTTCATGGCTTTGCAAATAAGACTAGTCAGACTAATGGATCTGTAATTTCCAGAATCAGTAGAAAGTATTTTCTTATGAAGGGGGATGACTGTCAAAGTCTGGTATGTTAAATAGTGATTCAATGGGTTCTGATAAGCTGATATGTCATAATTTACACTATTCAGGAGGCAATCCAGGATGTTATCAGGACACATTGGTGCTGTGCCTTTGCTTTTAGCTAGTACAGAAAGAAAATGTTCCCTATAGCTGGAGGGGATATGTTTGAGAGTGTTTTAATTTGTCCACATTTCACTATATCACACCTCATTCAGTGAAGTGGGGGTGGTAACCACCACAGTTCAGCACATTGCTGTGTGCTGTCCTTGAGGTTTCTGACATAGTTGAAGAAGGCCTTATGGTTATCTTTCACCTGGGAGTCTATCTTAACCTCAAAATTGGCTTTTGTTTGACTTAATTAGCCCTCTTAATTGCCCATTTTGGTTTCTGGGCTAGTTCTGGTTTCTGTTCTTCTTCTTTCTACAGCACTTCTTCTGCATGCAGCATTGACATGATTGGACAGAGTTTCTGACAGCCATTCAGTGCAGGCTGCTGTGTTTTCAGGAGTTGGAAGGGCACTGAATTTTGACAAACCATCATTTAGTAAAAGATGGTTTATCAGTTTCCTGATATTATTGGTTTTTTTGGGGGGGTTAGAGTTGATTTTGATTTCACAGCTTTATGGCTGGAACTTACCAGGGAAGACAAGATATGGGGAGAGGGTATGGCATTTCCCAGTTTGCAGTGGAATTCCTGATTATTGATTATTGGGGGTAGAGAGTTGAGTTGATTTTTTGATCACAGCTTGCTTATGGGAACACCAGGGATGACAAAGATGGGAGAGGGTATGGCATTTTCCCATATTTGTGAGTTTGAGGTCCAGTATGATGGATTCTGTAGTAGGTGTATTCACTATTTGGTTATGGGTGTTTGTATTTCAAAGTCCAGGAATCTCTGTGCCTGTAGATCTGAGACTATGTAGGATTCCTCATTTATAGAGAGGTAATCAATGTCTCCCATGAGTGGGGTGAGGGACATGGAGCATGACCTACAGCTGGCTAAGATATGGTATGGGATTTTGTCTATGATGATCTGCACATGGAGGAACTCTAGCTCCTCATCATATTTGACCACCCTAGTGGTATGTTTGTTACTGATGTATATTGAAACTTCCACCCATAGCCTTTGTCTGTGCAGCTACTGATCTAAAAGTGTGGAAGGCACTCTCTGCCCTTTTAAACTGTCTCTCAGTAACTGCACAGATGTCTATATTCTTGAGTGTGAGGAGGGTTTGGAGGGAATGTAGTTTTTTTTTTATTTAGGCTCCATGCATTGAATAGTAACATCTTGATATTCAGTTGAGTAGGCTATGTCGATAATTTTGTTAATTTGGCATTGCCTGAAAAGGCACTATGGGGCTAGATAGTTTTAGTCAGTATTTGAAAGCCTAGACTGGACAAGAGCAGACCATCTTTGACAAAGCAACATGGTCTGTTAACCATGTCATCTCAAAATGACAAAGGTTGGCTCCCCTAACAAAGACACCAGAAAGATATAAAAAAGTAGTAGCAGCTGGAAGATAAAGTGCCTCTGGAAAAACAACCCAAGTAATATAAAACAAGATCTGGAGGTATTACCACGGCTGAAGCAACAGAAACTTTAATGTTGTGTCTTTTGGCTTTTCCTGGTTAGGGTTCACCACAGCGGAACTCCGGTCCGCTAATGATTGGCAGTAGATTTTTATGTGCCAAGTTGCCGTCCCTGACGCACAACCTTAGATGAAGGCACGCCCATTCACGCATGTCTCCACACAGAAGACGCTCTAGCTGAGAATCGAACAGGACAACGTCTTACTGTGAGGCGACAATGCTACCGCAGCACCACCACTCAACATAAACTTCAATGAAAAAGAAATTTAGCGCTTGCCTTCTCCCACTGAACCCTTCTTCAGACAATAAAAATCAACTCAAACTACCTTGCTTAAATACAATAAAAAAAAATGACATGCTTGTGTTAATTAACTAATCAAGACATTTAAAGCAAGATCTACAATACTAAACACTCACATACCTATGGTATAACTCATATAGATCTATAACAATCCTACAAAAGTTAAAAACAAGGACAAACATACCTTTACTAATTATGGTAAAAACGCAATAAAAGACAATATGTAAACATTAAAACTGTATCAAAATTTAGAACAAGCACTAATGTTGGAATGGTTTGGCAACTAAAAAACTTTTAAGGGAAACTTTCACACTCTCATATGTTTAGATTTTTAGTGTTAGAGTTAATGAACAGAAGTCTTAGGCTAGGTAACCCTAGGAACTTGACAGAACAAGCAGAGGTGAAGTGGGTTATCAGGTTGCAGACAGACAGAGGCTATGGCCTCAATGACAAGGTTTCCCTTAAACCTGCTTACTTGCGTGATTTTGCATATCTTGGGTCCAGATAAACAACTAACCATTATCTTCTCCTTGTTCATCATGGTTAGAAGGGTGTTAATATGTCTTACAATAGAGATACTCATGAAGAGAATCTTGGGAAGTGTGTTTGTTTACCTTATGGGATTAGTGTTTGGGGCTCCATTGATTATGACTGTAAATGCTGTGTTAGGCGTTGTTTTCTCTGAGTGTCTTTGGGCATCCTGAGGCATAAATTTTCCAAAAGGTGGTCTAGGTGAACTTTCTTGCTTAGATAGATTGCTTTTAAGTGCCTCAGCATATACGTTAGTGTATGTATGTGTGTGCTATTGTCTGCTATGTAAGGTAGGGGTTGTGTGAAAGGTTTCTACAAACAGATATGCACATAAAATACCAGCAGGACCTGTTTGCTGCCATGTCCGGCCTGCCACGATGAATCCCAGGATGCTTGTGTCTCAAAAGTGCTCCACACAGATTTATGACATTTTGGAATCTTGGTCTATGGTAGAGAAACTCCCTACCTTTGACAGAAGTCAAACCACCTAATATGATGTGACTGTCTTTGCACTGCAAAATAGTTTTATTGCTGTACATGCATTGTCTTGTTTCTATGTTAATTAGTTCCCTAAGACAATGTCAAAATTGTTTAGTGGTTGTAGGATGGAATCCAGTGGCCTGAGGCCAGCAAAGGAAAAGCAGAGTGCTGTTATTTAGTGCTGCTATTTAGTGTTAGTTGTATGCATTCAGTCTGCTGCAGCCCCAAGCATGCATAAAAGGAAAAGAGAACAAAATCACTTATACCCACCACCTTCACATATTATTTGTGAAATACATTGTATATGTCCATCAGTCCTATTTCTTAGGAAATCCTTTAAGTGATTATCTTGGATGAATATGGGAAAATGTATTTCTTGGAAATCAAGCAAGTTTCACAGCCTCCTGAAAAGGGAAAACTATATGTTAGATAATTCAGTATAACTATATTGCATTTTTTAAGGCACTAATCTCCAACATATAGGAGGTTGAGTAGGTTAGAGCTGGCCATGCTAGGTCATTTACATCTCTTAGCCTGCAAAAGGGCTGCTTTGTCTTGGATAGCAGTGTAGTTCTCTAGGTATATCTGACATCTGCACAGTTACCCAGAACAGATGTGGGGAATTTAAGGAGAAACTACCTGAACATTCATTCTCAAACATAAAATGTATTATGCCAGGTAGTTTACCTGTGGGTCAGAGGTGTGTACTAGGCTAACGACCACCAAGACCTTTTTAAGCCTAGCCATGCATCTCAAATCTCTGACAAGTTCTGGTACCCTTGATAAATGTAAGAAGGGACATGGGAGATGAAACATTTACAAGCAGAGGCACAGGAGATGAACAATTTAAAGGCTGCCTGTGTCCATTAGAGACATAGGTGCCAAAGCAGGGATGAAGTTCCTGTTCCTCATCCAAGTTACACTTGAATTGGATTTGGGAAGAACTCTGCTTCACATGGATGGATGATGGACCTATACCAGAGAAGGGGAAGTCTCTGGGATACATACTTGTCTCTTCAGCAGGTCCTATTTATATCACAGGCAAGGTTTAGTCTTTAGTAATTTTGGTGATGTTTGTTTTGCTGATATGTAGGATGCCACCAGGGTGGGGTCTGACAATACCCTGCATTCCCAGCAAAGATCTTCCCTCAATAGCCTCTAGTAGACAGAATACAGGGATAGGACTTTTAGGTTGTCTGCAAAGGATATGTTACTGATGCCCTATATTCTTTTAGTGAGGAATCTCTGTGGATGCTCCAATTCTTGGATGTACCTGGTAAGGTACATACCAAAGGGGCACTGTACCCATTGATAGATCTGATGAATGCTGAATATAGTGGAACCTCCTTAGTCCTAAATGCCATACCTTTGCCATACTACAGTAAAACCTTGCAGTATCACCCTTTTGTATTTCACCTTAAAAGCCATGACACTATGGATAGGCACTATCCGAATTTTTTCGCTTCTACCTTGGTAGATTTGGGCATCCTATGAAAATGTAGGAATTGTCTCATGTTCACTGACAAGCAGCTAATCCTAAGAGATACAGCATGTGAGAGCTATAATTCCACAATATCATTGGAGGCAAGAATAACGCAAAATAATTCAAAATAACAGTCATGTTGTCAGTAATGTAAACATTATCCCAGTCTCATATAGTACTGAACCAACACATATCCTGAGGCACTTAAAAGCAACCTTCCTAAACCCCAAACATCTCTGAGACATAGATCCATAGATTGTTACTAGGCTAATGACCCAGAGGGCCTTTCTAAGCCTAACCAAGTTTTCCTGAAAAAAATAATGTCCTGTATCCAAATGGGACATTGAGAGCTAGACAGATATAATCTACCTCTGTTCATAAGGGAAGTGGGTGCCAGGCCCATTCACTGGTCTAGGTTGCCCTTAAATTAGGTAATAGACAAACTCAGCTTCACATGGATGGGATGCCTGTTCCATAGGAGGTTCAGTCTCTGGGACACATATCTGTCTCTCCAGCATGTTCTGTTTAAGTCACAGAGAAAATTCAGGTCACTAGGCCTTGTATTTCTGGTACTGTTTGATTTTTGAATATGCAGGAGATTCATAAGTGTGGGTTTGAGGATGCCTTGTAAGCCAGGAAAAGATCACCCCTCAGCAATCTATAAGAGACTGAGTGGAAGGAAAGGGCTATAAGGCACTGTGCATAAGGCAAGTTTGTTACGTCCTGTATTCTTTTTATTTATTTATTTATTTTACATTTGTTTACTGTGAGAGTCCGACTGGGCATAAAACCCTTTTTCAGCAGAGGCCCTGGGAGAAAAGCTCCATTGTTAGTAAACTATTTTGTTAGTAGAAAGAAAATTGCATAATACAATAAAGAAATAAATAGTAACAGAGATTTATAATGGTAAAAAGACTAGAACAGAATAAATTGGTCAAGTGGGGGACAAGACCAATATTTTTGTAAGAAACCTCTGAGGTTGCTCTAGTTGTTGCATATGCCTGGTCAAATACATACCGAAGGAAGCATTGTACTCTATGATTGGCCTGATAAGGGCTGAGTACAGTGGGACAATGACCTCGGTGGACCTAGATGCCATGCCCATACTTATAACTTGTGCAACATAAAAGGATTTCCTCACCACTGTGGCCACATGCTGGTCAAATGTAAGGCTGCTACCCATGTGAGTACCCAAATCCCTGACTACTGGGTCAGTTCTTTTATTATATTATCAACATGGTTATTAACTTGGATGGTTGACTTCTCAAAAGGTACAATTATGCATTTCTTAGCATTGCATTTAAGACCATGGCTTTAGCACCATTTGTTAGTCAGAGATAGGCCTTCTTGAAGAATGATAGTATCTGCAGGGGAGTTGATGTTAACCCGCAACTTGCAATCATCTGCAAATTTAGTCAGCCATAAACCTTCCGCATTTGCTTCCATTTCAGAAACATGGATGCCAAAAAGGAGCAGGCCCAGCACTGAGCCCTGAGGGACACTGTTATTGACTGTTCTCTTGGTGGAACTGGACTCACTTTTTTTACCTCCTGAGTCCTATCAGTGAGCCAGTTGGCTATTCAGTGGGTGATAAAACAGTTTATACCTAAATTAGTGAGTTTGTCTATAATACCTGAGTGGAGTATTGTATCAAAAGCCTTGGCCAGGTCGAGGTAAGCTGTGTGCAGTCTTGCCTTCATTCAGTGCTTTGATGACCCTCTCAAAAAGGTCCACCAGACTTAATAGGCATGACCTTCCTTTAACAAAGCAGAACTGTGATAGGTCCAACATTTGCAGGTTACCTATGTTCTCGTTTATCAAGTCCATGATGATTCTTTCCATGGTCTTACATATGAGGCTGGTCAGACTTACAGTCCTGTAGTTACTAGGATCAGTGGTTGGACCTTCTTTGAGCAGTGGAATAACTGTAGGAATCTACCATTCCTTGGGCACATAACCTGGCTGTAGTCTCCTGCTGAAAAGCAATTCAAGTGGACCAAAGAGGGCATGTTTCATGGTATTTATTAAGCATCCCAGGATGTTAACAGGGCCCATTGGTGCAGTGTTTTTAGCCTTCAAAAGTGCATTTATGACCTGGTATGTGGTATTTCCTTTGGACTATAAGGGGGTAGTGTGGGAAAAAATTTCAGCTGAATCTGTCAGCCACAAGGTTGGCAATGGCCTCTAGTTTGGTGTCAGTGATTCCATTTACAGTAAGTTCTGCACATTGTTGCACATTTCCCATGAGGTTATGGACATAGTTGTAGAAAGCTTTGTGGTTCTCCTTTACCTGAGAAGTTTTTTTTTTTTCAAATTTTGCCTTTGAGGTGTTAATTAAGCCTTTTAGCTGCTGTTTAGATTGGTCAGGGGGCTTTTAGTCTTTTAGCATGTATGGCTTTGTTCCTCCTGTGCTTGGCCAAGATTTTTTTTCTTTCATTGTATAACAGACTAATATTGTGATTCTGATAGAGTGGCTTGTCTTTTGAGTTTCTCTTATTCTTAGTAGGAGTGGGCATAGTTCACTCTATACAGCTATCAATAAGTCTGTACAGAGATTTTGTAAATAGCTCAGCATATGCTGTGGTATTTACTGGGTTTGGGGGTGCTTGAAATTTAGCCAAGATGTCACATACTAGAGAGAGGTTAGCCTTGAAATAGTCCCTAAAGGTTTTTGGTTTCACTGGATCCTTAGATTTAATTTTTATTTCAAGCAATACTGCCTTCTGGTCAGATCTGATGAACAAAGACATTATATTGTGTAAGGAACATTGGATCCCCCCCATGTTCATGAGTACAAGGTCAAGGATGTTTCTACCCCTGGTAAGGGAATGGACCAACTGTTCTACGATGTTGGTATGAACAATGTTTAGGAACTGACGAGCTTGTGCATTAAAAATGGTCATTGATACCCAGTCTATAGAGGGGTAGTTGAGTCCCCATGAATATCACATTGGGTTGAATGGTGAGGGACTCTAGTACATTGACATAGGTAGTATGAGTTTCCTGGGACATGGAGAGGGACCTATAGATTGCAAGAATATGGTACAACACCCTGTTTATGATATGAATTCCACTGGGTAATACACTTTAACTAGTCTGGATGTGAGATTAGTCGTAATATACTGTAGACTGACACTCCTCCACCTTTAGTTCCCTCCTGTGCAGTAGCTAGATTAAAGGTGTGAAAGGCATTATAACCTTGCATTGCTAGGGTACTCTCTGCGACTTTAAGTCATGTCTCCATTACTATACAGATGTCTACACTCTTCAAGGAGAGGAAGACTTGCAGGGAGTGTAGCTTTTTGTTAAGATGTCTAATATTGAGCAGTACCACCTTCAGATATTCCTTTGCAGGTTCAGTTAAGTTGGGAGGTTTATTGGTTTGGTATTGCCTAAAAAGGCACTATGGAGGTGGAAAAAGTATTTGCCAATATCCAAAAGCTTAAAGGAGTTAAGTGCAAGCCATCCCTGGCAAAGCAGCGTGTTTTGTCAGCCATGTCCTCTTAGGTTGACAAATATTTTACCTCCTTGGATTGACACCAGAAGCTAAGCCAGTTATTAAAAACAATCATTTTCTGCTGGTAATGTGGCATCATCCTTGGAGAACGTAGTGTGCTGCCCAGTGCTAGGCTCATGCCTGCCTCTGACACATAATCCGCAATCATGTCTCACTTCATATAGTCAAAGGAGGTATGTCTCAGGTCATTAACACCCACATAGACAATGACAGAGTCATACCGGTACCTGTAGTTCAATGACCTGCGTGCCTGTGCGACTTGATGGATCCTATTCCCAGAAAGGCATCTAACTGTGCCTATCTCCTTACTCAGTCTAGTGAGAGGGACATCATTGTGCTCACTATAGAATAACCAATGACAAAGAAATTACACTGTGCACTGGTTTGTCTTAAGGGCTTAGCAGTAGAGGCATTGGCTACACTGTTACTATGTGTAGTTGTGAATGGTGTTTTGTCAGAGTGTTTGCATGAATGTTGAGGATCTTTTTTTGATTGTGCTGTGCAGGAGGTCTTAGTGTTTTAGGAAGGTTACCTGTAAATGCCTCAGCATAAGTAGATTTATATGTAGAGTCTTTATCTTGTGTAGTAGGCATGGTACAAGTGTCACTGACAGCCTCTAAAGGATTAGTTTTGGTTGTATGAGATAGTTTTACCTCCAGCCTTAAAGTGTATTTATACTTCTAACATACTTTATCTGTTTTATTAAGAATAAGTGGGCTGTCAGTGTACATGAAGCAATTGCTACAATGCCTCAGAATACCCATTTCAACCAGACTGGCCACAGAGAGAGTCAGGAAGTGCATATCCGTGGCTACTGATCTACTAGGGAGAAGTGAGGAAATTTTAAATATTTCATAGGTCAGTAAGACAAGGAACTTGATGAGCAATGCTCAGCTATGCCAAACTAGATGATCTAGTAGTTAAAAAAAATTGTGTGTGACTGCAGGCAGATTTGAAGCAAATGATAAATCCACTACAAAAAACACAAGCCATTTATTCAAATGTAAGGGCTTTTGAAATGTTCAACATTTCTTCATCAGACATACAAATCAAAAACACAAAAAAGCACAAACCAGGAAACAACAAAAATGAGTGAACCAACTTCAAGACAGCAACAATAATCCAAGTAAAATAATTTATTTAGCACTTTCGTCTTTCTTGTACACAGACTTCTTCAGAATGAAGAATGTCCTGGAGTTGGATCAGACATACAAATCAAACAACATATCCACCATATATATACTAGTATTAAAAGCAGTTTATCCAATCACATTGGAAAAAATTTCCCTCCAAAAAACACCCCTAATTAAAACATATTTAACCTTAAAGTAACAGCACTCCATAGCATGTATTGCAGCTCACCATACTACTGTAACTTCCTACTCTTCAGCACTGGTTTCAAAGGAACTGAATCATTGAGGCCATAACCACGATGCGCCTCCAGCCTCAAGATCCACTGTAACTCCGTACTCTCTGTCCTATGAATAAAATCACCTATCTTAACATTCTCCACAAGTACTTATAAAACCTGAAACACATATGTTTTAATTAGGGATATTTTTTGGAGGGAAATCACACAAAATATTTTGGGTTTTGGCATTTGTGACCTTTTTCTGTTGACTTTATCACTGGTTTTGGGACTGTTTTGTATTAGTTAAAAAATTGTCTAGGCAGTAAGGGTATTTTAAGGGAAACTTATGCTGTGAGAGATTGCCATCTACACATATTACAAGGGAGAATTATGCTGCAAGATATTGGCAACAATACAGATCACTGCTAGGTGCTGCTGTGTGGAGAGCAGCAGTTCTAACTAAATACTGTAAAACAGGGCACAGTGTGCAGATATTCTACAAAGAAACACTCTATCAATGCAGCTGTGACAAAAACAGTGCAAAAAATAAGTGTCAAAACAGTGGGCATGGTAATGTAAGTCTTAGCTTGCTCACAAGTTATGAGCTAAGGATTGAGCAGCTCCAGCACTTAAATCTATCCATCCATCCGCAACCCTTTTTTCCATTTTGCACATGGAGTTGGAGTGTCACTTCAGCAGTGACAATCATCTAGAGCCAAGGTTTACACCACCGGGTGGCTAGCCCTGCTGTGGTAGTTCTTCCACACCACACATTTGTAAGTACACCTGTGACCATTTTATAGTGTCTAATAAATAACTTCATGTCTTTTAAATGTGGGAGGAAAATGGAGCACCCAGAGGAAACCCACATGAACACAATGAGGACATGCATACTCCACACAGTAGGCACCCTAACCAAGAATCGAACCAGGGAACCTGTTGCTGTGAAGTGACAACACTAACCACTGCACCACTGCACTTAAATACCAGTGGGGATTTGATTTAAGAAACACAAACAAGACCTGTGGCCAATCAAAAACAGCACACTCTTCTTTTCTTTACACAGTCTGAGCCAGAAAATAATGCAGGTCCCCTTTACTCTCACAAAAGTGGAACCAAGGCAGTCTAACAAATAACTGCAAAAATGGTCAAAATGTGCAGATATTCAAAACAGAAGCACTCAGTTAATGTAGATGTAAAAAATAATATGACATGTACTAAAACAGTGGATATGGTAGTGTGTGTCTCAGCTTTTGTAGAGTTTAGCAAAAAAACAGAAACACTCTTCTTCTCAAGTAGTGTGGTCACCAAACACCTCAGGCACACAGATTCAAATTGTTAAACAAGCTAGACCTCTAGTCAATGAAACAAAGACACAATAAGACTTAAAACAAGAAATTGCAAGCTCAGAATGGCAGAGTATATCTTCTTCTGTCACAAGAGTGTAGACCACAAACCTTCCTAATGTAAAATAACTGGTTTGGAGCTCAACTACTTAAATCATAGCAACAACACTTAGAATAACAGGCACAATAAGCCTTCACCAGCAATTCCCAACTCAGAAGGGTGGAGGCTACCCTCTCCTCCACAGAAGTGTAGACCACAAACCTTCTTAATGTAAAATAACTTGTTTGGAGTTCAAGTGCTTAAACCAGAACTAAAACACTTTTAGAATAACAGAAACAATAAGCCTTCAACCAGTAATCCCCAGCTAAGAAGGGCATAGGCTATCCTTTCCTGCCACAAGCGTGTAGACCGCAAACCTTATTTATGTAAAGCAACTGGTTTGGAGCCCAAATACTTAAATGAGAGCAAGGACACTTAGAATAAATGGCACAATAAGCCTTCACCAGCTCAGAAGGGTAGAGACTACCCTCTCCTCTCACAGGAGTGTAGACCAGAAACCTTAATGTAAAATTACTGGTTTGGAGCCCAAGTGTTTAAACCAGAACTAAGACTCTTTTAGAATAATGAACACAATAAGCCTTCAACCAGCAATTCTCAACTGGGAAGGGTGTAAGCTACCTCTCCTGCCACAAGTGTATAGACCACAGACCTTCCTTATGTAAGATGACTAATTTGGAGCCCAAGTGCTTAAATCAGAACTAAGAGGCTTAGAATATCAATTGCAATGTAATTAAGCTACTAACAAGTAATAATAAATGCAGCAGACTGAATGCAACTGAGCACTTTAGGAATGTGCAGCAAAAAGCTAAATAAAGTAGGAAGAAGCACAAATACAGTAACAGCAAGTGCATGTTCTTTCTTTCTTTCCTTTTTTTCATAAGGAGGAGGGTAGGAAACATGAGATAATTCAAGTTTAAGAGACTAAGGAAAAGGCCTTCCCAGTTGATCTCTCAGTGCTCAGTTGAATGGGCTGATGAGGTGAGACTGGGGGAGTGTCTAAAATCATATTTATAACAGTAGTGGGCAACTCAAAAGCCACCATGTTTAAAAGCACAACAGTGGCAGAGTGAGTGGGTGGGGAAAATCAGACAGAGCTCAGCAATATTCAGGCAGAGAACAGCAAGTCAAACAAGCACTGCAGCTAAATAAAGATTCCACTAAATATTTGTAGTTAAATGCAGAAAGCTATTTCTCAGCTCCTCCCACTAATTAACTGGATGTTATTCACTGTCTGCAAAAGAATTCTTTTTTAACTGATCATAGTCAAGACCTCTTAAAACTCCAAAAATAACAAAGAAAATTTAAAACAAAACAAAATGCATTATAAGAAAAAGAAAAAAATAGAAATCACCAAACCTTAAATGGATAACTCCAATGGCTAAGAAAGGGTGTTTCCAAGTAGTGAAATGCTTGAATTTTATTGGTGTAAAATTGTTTTTTAAACCTGTGACTATGTGGTTTACTATTTAATGAAAGAAATTGATACAGCTAATTCACTCTGATGAAGTCCTGGTAGTGAATGGGCGAAAGTGCTTAGTGGATTTTTTACTGTCTAACAAACTGGTGCAGTGTTTTTCAGCAAGTTTGTGGATTTTCTTTTGTGTTTACTAGTCGAGTTACCCTTGTGGTACATTTTTTGTTTTTGTAGAGGTCAGAGAAGGCACTATGGTCTACAGACACCAAGAGGTCAAGGGAATACTCAGGGCTCTAACACCTCAGGAAGAAGAGGAAATAGAGGTGAAGAAGAATGGTAATGCATCACAACAGCATGTGTGAGGATTATAGGACATGTATGCAGCTGAGCCAGGTATGGAAATAAGGTACATAAGGAAAGCTGGTGGTAGAATGCGAAGTACAGGAAGACATCAAAAGAAATAAGGAGTGCAGGAAAAGTGAGACATGGAAAAGACAGAAAAGGTTAAGAAGGAACATTGGTTGGCTAACAAAGAGGCTAAGACAGCAATTGTAATAGCAAATAACAGGGCATCAGAGCACTCTACCAGTTTCTGGAAAGTAACTAAGTAGGTGGCACAAAGAAACGTTATCAGGTTGCAAGGCAAAGGCAGAAAGATAAATAAGACAGTTATCTCCTTTATAAGGGATATCAGCAACAACCTGCTCATCAGTTCACAGGATATCTAAGGCAGATGGAAGGAGTACTTCCAGTAGCTTCTGAATAAACAAAACCCCTAGAAGCTGTACTGCCCCAGGCACAGCATATGATGAAAGAAGAGGAGGAGCCCACCCTAGGAGAAGTGTGGAAACTGAACTCAAGCAAAACAGCAGGCTCAGATGAGGTCATGACAGATATGGCCAAGATGTGGGTGAGTTATGGGATAAATGGCTTCTGAGGGTTCTCATAGCAGTATGGAGAGAAAGGTATATCCCAGATGAATAGAGAATAAGTGTTATAATACCAAAGTACAACAACAAAGGGGGCATTTATACCTGCAGGCAATATAAAGATGTCAAACTCCTGCCACAATGCATGAAAGTTCTGGTGAAGATGACTGATTAATGAATATGCAGAGTAGTAGACATAAAATGGGAGATGAGCAGTTCAGAATTAAATTAAAATGCAGCACAATTGTCCTGATATTTTCAGTATGACAAATAGTTGAGAAAGATGAAGAAAGAAACCAACTAAACATTCCTAGACTTGAAGGCAGCATATGACAAGGTCCCAAGAAAGCTGATTTGGGCAGTTCTGCAATGGTTCAAAGTCCCTGAAACACAGATAGCATTAGTGCAGGATATGCACCAGGACCCAATGACAGAAGTCCAAACAGTGTTCAGACTCAAAGAGGGTTTGCCAAGGGGAGTATATGTGCATCTGGGTTCAGTTCTGAGCCCACTGCTGTATATACTGGTGATGAACTACATTGGCAAACAGGTGAGATGAGACAGATCAACAAAGCTGCTGTATGCAGATGATGTAGTAATACAGGCAAACTCTGAACAAGAACTTCTGCAAAGGATAAGGGAGTAGAATGCAAAACTGATAATGCTTGGGATGAAACTGAGTACAGATAAGACAGCTCTAATGACAGCAAATTGGGGAAATCAGAAGAAGCTGAGAACTGAGATAGAAGGGAAAATAATGGAACAAGTTAACAGCTTCAAGTGCCTGGGGTGATTGAGGAAGATGGAGTCTGAATGATGAAGTCAAAGCTAGAATTAGAGGGGATGAAGCCAGCTACCACAGAGTATCCAGGGTAGCATATGATGCCAAAGAAACTGGAGAGTATGGTGTAGAAAACAGTGCGACCAATACTAATGTATGGTACAGAAACCTGGGCAATGAAGGTAGAACAGATGCACAAGCTAGAGGTGATGGAAATGAATTGCCTGAGATGGGTGGTTGGGTGCACACTGTGGGATAAAGAAATTATGACAACAGAGCAGAAGTTCAACTAGCTCCTATTGAAGAGAAGGTCAAAGAGAACAGATTATGGTACTGCTTTATGGCTGTTTCTTTGTAGGATAACCTTCAGCCCTGTGTCTGAACTACATGAAAGTCGGTATGGAAAAATAATGGAAGGTTGTGATGGCAGTTTAGCAAGTGATGCTA